>NC_090275.1:7535151-7838181 GCF_040414725.1 Anabrus simplex | reverse complement strand
TGCAGCCGACGTATACAAGTGTAGTTCTGTGCACAGTGGAAGTTTCTGGCAGCCAGCGGTTCATTTCGGATGACGACGCCAAGGCTGCGGTCGGGTGGTGGTCCTACGCTCAACGACCGAGTTCTACAACCGGGACATCTCTGAACTAGTGTTGCGATGGACAAATGCCTGAACCGCGGTGGTGACTTCGTGGGAAGTTACTTAGAATAGTGTCTGCATTTGATTTCCTTGTGTGTGTGTTAGTGTGGCTGGAAAAAATAAGATTAAGATTTGTCCCCGCATAAAGTCTTTCAGTAATGTACTAGAAGATGTTGGTGGTGGTAATTATTGCTTTGATAGGAATTACAACTAGACAACTAATCAAAGAGGAAAAATGGAAGGGATGCGACTCTTCAAAAAATGGTGGTAGGCCTATCGGCCAAAGAAATACAAGGGCCACGAAGGGCGTGGAAATGAAAGACTCCCTAGGCCTCCATACGTAATACCGTCGGGTCGGAAAAGAACAATAGTTGACCAAGGGAGGTCTGACAGGATAGATGAAAGTGAGGAGCCAGGCACTAGTAAGTGGAAGTAATGCCAGGACGCAGCTGAGGACCCCGTGGTCCCCAATCCACTCTCCCAAGTTCAGAACCCCCGCGGCCCCTTTTAGTCACCTGTTACGACAGGCAGGGGATACTGTGAGTGTTATTCTACAGACCCAACCCACAGGGGGGAATATGTACAGTAGTAGAATCTCAGTTAATTTCATATTACTTATGAAATATTTAAGAATGCACAGTATGCGTACATTGTGTGAGCAACTTGTTGTAAATATCCTGTTAACTTAGAAAACCAAGTCACTTGCTGTTAATCATGCCACGATAAATAAACCGTTAATGAATCAAAATATCTGAGCATGCTCACTGTATTACACCCACAGCTCTGGATTCTTTCACTTCACTATTGATTATTCCAGGCGAGTGATTCACAAACATTTCCAGGTGGCGCTCCCCTTAGCAAATAACATTCACCGCTATTATAAATATTGTTTCTCCTTGAAGTTCTTATACCGAGAGAGTTGGCCATGCGGTTAGGGGCGCGCAGCTGTGAGCTTGAAACTGGGAGATAGTGGGTTCGAACCCATCTGTCGGCAGCCCTGAAGTGATGTTTTTCTATATAGAGCAATAAATAAGTTACAAGATAGTGAGCAACTACAAAATGTTGTGAGATGGACAGTAGGGAATGATGTGATGATTGTGAGTTTCACAAATAGGAGAAGTCCTCTCAGTTTTAGTTACTGTGTTAATAATAATATTGGCGTGTGGCCTCCAGAGAGGCGTGGTGCAGGTGACTCCCTATAGGTGACCTGCACCCTACCTATGATGAATTCTAATGCTGAAGACGGCACACACCCCAGACCCAGAGCCATTGGAATTAACCAATTAAGGTTAAAATCCGCGATCCGGCCGGGAATCGAACGCCTCTTGACCAAAGGCCTGCACGCTACCCATTTAGATTACTGCGTTGATGGGGTGGAAGTTCCTTTTGGGGATCATTATAACTACATATGTGTTAATATAAGTAAAATATCTCCATTGGGGTAAGCACATAAATGGGATAGTAAATGCAGGGTACAGATCTCTACACATGTTCATCAGGGTATTTAGGGGTTGTAGTAAGGATGTAAAGGAGAGGGCATATACGTCTCTGGTAAGAACCCAACTAGAGTATGGTTCCAGTGTATGGGACCTTCACCAGGATAACCTGATCGAAGAAGTGAAGATAATCCAAAGAAAAGCAGCTCGATTTGTTCTGGAAGATTTCCTACAAGAGAGCAGCGTTAAAAAAAAAACGTTGCACAGTTTGGGCTGGGAAGATTGAGAGAACGGAGACGAGCTGCTCGACTAAGTGGTATGTTCCGAGCTGTCAGTGGAGAGATGGCGTGGAATAACATCAGTAGACGAATAAGTTTGCGTTGTATTTTTGAAAAGTAGGAAATATCGCAATATGAAGATAAAGTTGGAATTCAAGATCACAAACTGTGGCAAATATTCGTTTATAATAAGGGGAGTTAGAGATTGGAATATACAAAGGGAGATGTTGAATAAATTTCTAATTTCTTTGCAATAATTTGAGAGTAGTGTAGGAAAACAACAGATAAGGAATTTGCTACCTGGGCAACTGCCATAAATGCATATGATTGATTATTTTCCGTTGTTTCCCTTTCTCACACCAGGCACATGCTTGGGCTGTAGTTTCATTAAGGCCACGGCCATAAGACATAAGTTGTGTTGGTGCGACGTAAAGCCAATTGTAAGAATAAAAAAAGTAAATGAAAAGAAATAACTTACTCATATTTGAGAATAATGTAGAGTAAATGAGAGGATATCAACAGTAACTAATTTGAAAAAACTAGGATGCGTAAGGCTGAAACAAGATTGTAAAATATCGCTAGCGAGATGATGCTTCAGTGAATAGAAATTCAGATAATCATATAACTAAATTAATTAATTATGAAACTGTTTAATTTTTCAAACAATTAAAACAACAATTTACCAATAGGGATTGTATTTATGATTCCGTACATAAACCGAACACGAAGAGACGTGTAGGGAGTAGGAGGATATTGGAATAAACCCTACAGTACGTGGCCACTGTAAAATTCTAATGTACGTCCGATGAAAACATGGAGTGAGACCGCATCCGAGCAAGTGGCTTGATACGTTGACTGTAAATTCCCCCTCTTCGGGAACCACTGTTCTAGTTGGACACTGAAACTGTTGGTCCTTCCCTTATTTTGTCTACCAATTCAGCTTCTCCACGTCTGAGCATTGCATTTTATTTATTATGGGTTCCGATCACTCTCTTGTCCTTAAATTTAAAGCTGATGTTTCTTAAAATGTCAAATACACACACAAATAGAGACAGAATATCAAACACACTGTCACAAACTTTGAACTTCACACGACTGATGAGTAATATTTCACTAAACATTTACATTATTAATTTACAGGAAGCGTTTGACTCAGTGAGCTGGAACATGGTCACAGGTTCGAAGGATAAGAAACAGATTTGTCGGTATTACCTGAATCAAACAATAATAAACAGTTAATTGATGTATCACGGAAGAAAGAATCAGAAAGGGTGAAAGGCAATGATATACGTTTTCTCCACATTTATTTAATTTGCTGATTGAGAAAGGAAAAGACGAAGGGCGTGATGGTTAATGATGAAAGAATTGACTGCATCAGATTTTCAGACGATATTGACTAACTGAATCCGAGGAGCAAATGAGTGGAATGCTGAACGTCATGTCTAGGTTCCTTAACAAATGCAAATTAAAGTTTAACATCAAAAGGCTAAACTTCAGTCGCGTTAAAAATGAGTAAAACAATCGAAATGGACATAAAATTTGACAGTACCACAACTGAAGAAGTGAAAAATATTTCGGCCGATTTGGGAGCGTGGTCACTGATGAGAGATAGAATTGGTGAAAGACGCTTTCCTGCGTGAGAGATATCTTCTAACAAGTAAGCATATCAATTCGAATACAAAGAATTAACAAAAGTCATTCTTGTGAAACCCTGTAATGGATGAAGGTGAAATATCTACGTTACGAAAAGCAGAGCCAAATCGTTTGTAGGGACAGAAAATCTAGATATGCAGGAAGATGATAGGAAATAGCTGGACAAAAATAAAACAAATGGACAATCATTACAGGAAACTGCAGAGAAAAAGAAGTGAGGAAATTTAAATTAAATTTCTAGGAATTCTCCTGAGGCACATGACATTTCTGAAGAACGTCGTAGAAGAAAAGGTATTAAGGAAAAATTGAAGAAAAAGCCGACTTCATGACTGACATACAAGGAGTAGAAATACAGACTGTGTGTGTTTGGGTCATGCCACAAACTGGTTTGATTGAGCTCCCCAAAGCCACCCTATCCTGTGCCAACTTCTTCATTTCTACGTAACTAGTACATCTACTCTAACGCGCTTGTCATTCCGTTCTTAGCGCCTTCACTTCCTTCAACAATCAACTGAAGAAGTCCCGGGTGTCTCAAGATGTATCCTACCATTTTATATGTTATTCTCGTCAAATCTAGCGAAATAGATCTCCTCTCACCTATTCGATTCAGTATCTCTTCATTCGTGATCAGATCGACTAACGAGGGATTAGTTGTATTGACAAGGTAGATCACGATAATAGAAAAATATGCTGTAGAAGAAATGTTACACAAGGTGGAAAGAGCGTGTGGCATCAAGGACATTTTTACAACGAATTCTAATGCGGCATACGGTACACACGGCAGCCAGGCCATGTGAGCATGCTAACCATTTAGTCATGGAACTGGGATAGATGATGAATAAACCAAGTATGTACCAATAAATAGACTTTGCAATTTTAGACAGTAGTAGGGTAGAATGCAGACTTAGTGAAGCGAGTAACAAGTACACACAACTGACTGCACAACGGATATGCTACGAACTTTGCATAAACATTAGGAGTGCGGGCCGTCAGAACCCCTCGAATTTATGTTACTCTTGCTACATCGCAGAAGACACTCGGTAATAACCATTCTAAGCTATCACAAATCCGCGGTCTAATAATAAATTATCAACAACAAACATGCCGGACATTTATTCTTGTGGATGATGAACACTTTTCCCCCGGCTTTATTAAAATGTAATGAACAAGCAACGTTAATTGCATTTCAAACTTGTTAGCTCTGCTTCTGTTTAATAATGACCTCCATATTTGTGGAAATACAGTTTTCATTACAAAATACACAAGTGGGTCAAACACTATGTTTCATTATGCTATATTATGTTTGCCCTCCACATTTACTGGTTGCATTCTGCAAAATTACGTCTGGATACAATTGTGAACCATGAACTTTGCTATGACACATACGTTAAAGACCAGTTCCATTGCCTTCTACTTCATATCAGTATTAAGTTCCATTTCGAACGCTAAATATCTATTATTATTATTATTATTATTATTATTATTATTATCCTTCGTGGCTCAGGCGACAGCGCGCTAGCCTCTTACCGCTAGGTTCCGTGGTTCAAATTCCGGTCACTACATGTGAGTTTTGTGCTGGACAAAGCAGAGGAGGGGCAGGGTTTTTCTCCGGGTATTTCGGTCCCTGTCATCTTTCATTCCAGCAACACTCTCCAGTATCATTTCATTTAATCTGTCTGTCATTAGACATTGCTCCAGAAAAGAGAGAGACAGGCTTCGGTAGCCGGTAAAATTCTTATCGTCGCCGTTAGATGGAAGCTTCATTGATTTCATTCATAACCCGGTCGAATGGTAAAAGAAGTTGTAGATTTTTCCTTATTATTGTTGTAATTATAATCTTCATATATTAATATATATTTAATATGTCCATGGAATCCTAGCCTGAAAAAATGAAATGGCGTATGGCTTTTAGTGCCGGAAGTGTCCGAGGACAAGTTAGGCTCGCCAGATACAGGTCTTTTGATGTGACACCCTAGGCGACCTGCGCATCGTTATGAGGATGAAATGATGATGAAGACGACACCTAACCCAGCCCCCGTGCCAGCGAAATTAACCAATTAAGGATAAAATTTTCGACCCTGTCGGTAATCGAACCCGGGACCCCTGTGACCAAAGGCCAGCACGCTAACCATTTAGCCATGGAGCCGGTCACCTAGCCTGAGTTTTCTAATGTCACTGTGTATTCTTTGATTTTATGTCTGCCTCTAAGTTGGTATTGTTCGTCGATAAGTTCTGCGTATAACATGATTTTGCGTTCATTTTTCTGAATGTTTTCATTTTCAGTGTCTGCTTTCCTTTACAAAATCAGTGTCTTTGATCCATAAATACATTCTTGTTTAATGACTGTATCTAATTTCTTAGTTTTGTGGGCTTGGTAATATAGTTTTTGTTACGGACATTTTTGGTTGGTCGATATGCAGTTTCCACCTTTTGCCGTCTAATATCATTTGGCTTTTGTTCGGAGTCTATTTTCCTGAATTTTTCACCGAGGTACTCAAATTGTGATACTCGCTTAGTTTTCCTTATTTTGTCTCCATGACTTTTGGTGCTTGTTTGTTTCAAAAGATATCTGAAGGCCCCCTTATTCCGCAGTTTTCTTCAGAAGTTCAATCTGATTTTGGTCTGTTGAAATGTCTTGGGTTAATATTGCTAGGTCGTCCGCAAATGCTAGGCACTCTATCGCTACTTTCCTTCTGCCTAAAGTAATTATTTGGTGAACCTTGAGGACCAATTTCTGTTTGAACCATTATTGTATTCATTTTTCAAGGACGGAGGTGAAGAGTACAGGTGAGAGACCATCTCCTTGTCTTACCTCCGTTTTGAATTCAATATTTGGAAGAGTGATTTGTGATCAACTGAATCATAGGGTTATTTGAAGTCAAAAAATGTGCGGACTAATTTTTTGCTACAAATTCTCTGATGTATAAGGATTAGCTTTTAGTTCACTTTTTGCTCAGGAAACGATTGGCCTAGTCTGAATCCTGCCTGATATTCTCCTATTTGTGGTTCTGGTTTGTTGTTGTACTCTATCAAGAAGAAATTGGAATAGAATTTTGTATGCAACCGATACTAGTGATATTCCTCTGTAGTTGTTTAATCTGTTATGTCTCCCTTTTTTGTAGCGGGTGAAGTAATTGCATTTTCCCAGTCTTCTGGGGTTTTGTTGTTTGCCGAATCTCTTGAATGATTTTTTTATTTCTTTTTATGCTGTTTGCGCCTGCTGATTTCAGGACTTCAGCTATGATTTCATCTTCACCTGATGCGTTACTGTTTTTAAGTCTTTTGATCTGTCTTGCGAATTCTTCTCCATCTGCTGGTAACTTAATGAATTTGGATTGGTGATTTCAGATTTTTGTGGGAAAAATCTTTGTGTTGGTTCTGGACAATTCAGTAATTCTTATCTGGCGAGTTCCTCGCAGTTTTCTTTTTTGTTTACTGCCAACTGTCCATTCTCTTTCTTGATGCAGAGACTTTGTTGTTGATATCCTGTAAGGTTAGTTTGTTTATTGTTCCTGGAACCCTGTGAATTTATCAACACTTCTCGATTCCATATATCACTTGTAGGGATCCCAAATTTTTCATATTTTTTCTTGTCTCCTCAACCCGTTTCGAGGTCGTCTTTGCTTTGCTGATGTAGTTGAAAATTCTTTTTGTCAGTCTACTCTCATTCGTTCATATAAGGTGTGCAGAAAATTTAAGTATCCTCTTGTACATTGTGTCCGTAATCTTCTCTACACGCCTCTTCCGCCAGGTACCGTCTCTATCCTTAATTGGTCCTACTGGCTTCCTTACAATTTGTCTTTCTTCATTTCTTTCTTTCTGTCTTTCATTCTTTCTTTTTACTTTTCTAGCTCCTCAGTTTCCATTTTCTTATCGTGTCCAACGCATAATGAGCCATATAATGCCTCTATCTTGACAAGTGTTACATAATGTATAATCTTTGCTTTGTAGGAGATCGCTCTCTTACTGTGTCCTTCTTCCAGAACCGCAGGAAAATGGACCCTACGTGAGAGTGTATCGAACTTACGTGTCGAGACGAGAGCACGACGTGGTGAGTTACCCTCGCCTTGGACAATGCACTTCACTGAACGAGAGAAGCAATATCATTTCATGTTTGGATGTAAAGGTAGCTCCGTGCTATTACCGCTTGGATACGCCGCCTTGGGGTCTTTCTGCTATCTGTTAATTTGTACGGAGAATTACTGGACACTGTGTATCACTTACGGGCAAGTCGTGCCTCCAGGAAAAAGAACACTCGTACTTTTTACTTTAAGTCCGTAAGTCACTTTGATGAAGGGGAGAGATCAAAAGAAATGTTACTTGGTTTGAAAATGAAGTTAGTTAGTTTTGAATCTTCTCAAATGAAGTATATTTTTAACAAGTTTCCAAGTAAATAGGTTTGCGCTTTGACTTGTGGATGTCTTGATTGGCTTCGCTGATCAAAAAAGTAAAGAGAAGGAATGATATAAATGTACGTCCGTTATTGTAACATGAACATGAATTTATTATTTATGAAAATATAATAATTAAGCATTTTGTAATACGTTTTTAAATCCCGTAAATCACGAATATTGAAACCAGTTCAGCAAACTTTACAACGTTTTATACAAGTCCATTACATACATCACTTTCAAAATTTAGATTTACATTTCAGAAGTCAAATGTCTACATTATTAATTGAGCAGTTCGTTTATTTTCTCAAAGGTTTACAGTTGTTCGCTTACAGAACAATGCTTAAATGCAAAGGAGAATTTTCTTGAGAATAAAATATTGTAGTTTCAATACTTTAACCTATCATCTGGCTGATATAGCAGTGATATTTCATCCGAAGGGTCCATAATAAAGCTGATGTTAAAACAATGGATAGAAAGTAGAACGCGAGGTTCGAAAGGAGTAAATACACAAGTAAAAGACGTTGATAATCGAAAGAAGAGGCCCTAAGAACCGTAATCTAGGAGACATACAACTTCTGGGAGGTTATTAAAACTGCTGTTTTGTAGAGTAGTATATCAATTCAGCGTAAGCTTATTTCGGAGATTGGAACTAGAAGAAATTATCACCTTTATTCTCAGAGACTCTCTCCGAATTGTCAGCCACCATTAGTATAGTGCTATAAGTTACAAATGAAATAAATGTTGACACCTGGGGATAGCTGACTATTTAGGGGAATAGTGGAAAAGAGAGAGAATTTTCCCTTTGCGAAAATCAAATGATCTTAAACATGTTTCCCGATCATGACCATCCACCAACGGCTGCTAATTTCAGGTGACCACCAGCCGTAATACATAACCCGCACTGTTGCTAGGTAACAATACTTTACAGCACTCTCTACACGGTTGCTAGGTAACAATACTTTAAAGCACTCTCTGCACGGTTGCTAGGTAACAATACTTTACAGTACTCTCTGCACGGTTGCTATTTAACAATACTTTAAAGCATTCTCTACACGGTTGCTAGGTAGCAATACTTTACAGCACTCTCTACACGGTTGCTAGGTAGCAATACTTTACAGCACTCTCTGCACTGTTGCTAGGTAACATTACTTTACAGCACTCTCTGCACGGTTGCTAGGTAACAATACTTTACAGCATTCTCTACACGGTTGCTAGGTAACAATACTTTACAGCACTCTCTGCACGGTTGCTAGGTAGCAATACTTTACAGCACTCTCTACACGGTTGCTAGGCAACAATACTTTACAGCACTGTCTGCACGGTTGCTAGGTAACATTACTTTACAGCACACTCTGCACGGTTGCTAGGTAACATTACTTTACAGCACTCTGCACGGTTGTTAGGTAGCAATACTTTACAGCACTCTCTGCACGGTTGCTAGGTAGCAATACTTCACAGCACTCTCTACACGGTTGCTAGGTAGCAATACTTTACAGCACTCTCTACACGGTTACTAGGTAACAATACTTTACAGCACTCTCTACACAGTTGCTAGGTAGCAATACTTTACAGCACTCTCTACACTGTTGCTAGGTAGCAATACTTTACAGTTCTCTCTACACTGTTGCTAGGTAACAATACTTTACAGCACTCTCTACACTGTTGCTAGGTAGCAGTACTTTACAGCACTCTCTACACTGTTGCTAGGTAGCAATACTTTACAGTACTCTCTACACGGTTGCTAGGTAACAATACTTTACAGCACTCTCTACACGGTTGCTAGGTAACATTACTTTACAGCACTCTCTGCACGGTTGCTAGGTAACAATACTTTACAGCACTCTCTACACTGTTGCTAGGTAGCAGTACTTTACAGCACTCTCTACACGGTTGCTAGGTAGCAATACTTTACAGCACTCTCTGCACGGTTGCTAGGTAGCAGTACTTTACAGCACTCTCTACACGGTTGCTAGGTAACATTACCTTACAGCACTCTCTACACTGTTGCTAGGTAGCAGTACTTTACAGCACTCTCTACACGGTTGCTAGGTAGCAATACTTTACAGCACTCTCTACACGGTTGCTAGGTAACATTACTTTACAGGTCCGACTCGTTGGCTGAACGGTCAGCGTACTGGCCTTTGGTTCAGAGGATCCCGGGTTCGATTCCCGGCCGGGTCGGGGATTTTAACCTTAATTGGTTAATTCCAATGGCACGGGGGCTGGGTGTATGTGTTGTCTTCGTCATCATTTCATCCTCATTACGACACGCAGGTCGCCTACAGGAGTCAAATAGAAAGACCTGCACCTGGCGAGCCGAACCCGTCCTGGGATATCCCGGCACTAAAAGCCATACGACATTTCATTTCATTACTTTACAGCACTCTCTCTGCACGGTTGCTAGGTAACAATACTTTACAGCACTCTCTGCACGGTTGCTAGGTAGCAATACTTTACAGCACTCTCTACACGGTTGCTAGGTAACATTACTTTACAGCACTCTCTACACTGTTGCTAGGCAACAATACTTTACAGCACTCTCTGCACGGTTGCTAGGTAGCAATACTTTACAGCACTCTCTACACGGTTGCTAGGTAACAATACTTTACAGCACTCTCTGCACGGTTACTAGGTAGCAATACTTTACAGCACTCTCTACACTGTTTCTAGGTAGCAGTACTTTACAGCACTCTCTACACGGTTGCTATGGTTGCACTTCGGTCTCACATTTTGTCGCGCCACGTTACACAGATTTTTGGATGACCCCGAGCCATAAGACGTATTTATATCTTAAGAATCAATAAATAAGAGAGGTTTTAAATACAAATAATATTAAAATATTGATTAAAAAGACAAAATCTTCATCACTACAAGAAGAGTTAGTGCCTTGAAACGCTCTATCTCCATTTTTAGAAACTACGCATATGGACGTTAAACAATGATCACTTGTTTCTTACATTCTTTGTTTGTTTGTTTGTCTGTTTCTTTCTTTCTTTCTTTCTTTCTTTCTTTCTTTCTTTCTTTCTTTCTATGTTTCTTTGATTATTAAAACATTCAGAACTCACTATGTAGTGACTTTGAATTAAAAATATTAATGCACAATATTTTCTGAAGATTATGTATTAATTTTCAAATTAAAAAGTAATATTTGCAAGAATGAATACATTGCACATTCATGGGTTAAAAGTAAGCGACTCTGTTGGAATTTTCCGAATGCCATTGTTGGACAATCATTGTTCCGGCGTACCACAGCTAATTATATAGTGAAATATTCCCCGCTAGCGTGTATTTTAAATTGGAGATGAACCCCTGACCTGCGTTCCCATAGCTCAGTATGAGCACATTTGTGTGTAATAAGACGAGCTCAACGCTTATTTTACAAGGCTCACGGAATGATAGCTCGAAGGTATTCTTTAGAAATGCAATTCCCATCTCGTATTTGATGGCCAGCTTTAAATCCATGTAATGATAGAGACTGGGAGCACAATATTTATATAGCGGAGACCATCAATTAGAGCCTACCTGTGTTTAATGTAAACGATGCAGCCACCTATAATTGAAACAAACTTTGTCCTACTTGAGTTTATAATTTCAGTTATCTATTTCTTTTTTTTGGTTACAGTAGCAGTTTGAAGAAGTTGATTATTGGAAGAAGTGGTTGGCTTCTGTTTATTTTAAGATCCCATCTTCCTCCGCTCCACACTGTGATAAATTAATATGTCGTCAAAGCGGCGCAGGTGTTGCTACCTTGACACATTCGGTTGTTTACCTGAGGAGACGTTTTTCTAATGAACAAAAAATGTTGCCACAGAAGAAGAACATCATTCTTCTCCTTCTTCATCAGTATTTCACCTGTTCAATTTCTTTAGTTCCACCTACACCGGCTAATTTGTTAGGCGGCAAATTAAATGGAATTCATAATCTTCTGAAGCAAATTGACTTTCTCAGAGTAGGATGACCCAGCAAGAAACATTACTAGACATTAATAGAGTGGGAAAAATTTGAAACACGTCATATGAAATCAGTGGTTACCTCATACTCCACAACAAGACTTGGTAGCAGCGCTGAAGTCAGAAGTTAGTATAATTCCTGCTTAAAATTTATCAGAATATCCTTGTTTAAAATTGTACTGTTTGTTCTGGAGTGGATTTCCTGGCTGTGGTTCTTCTTGACGTTCAGGTGATGCTGGAAATTATACGTCAGAAATGAACTCGTAAAGGAGTAGATGAATATTGTCACTTGTGTAGTAGATTAACTAACGATGGCAGGAGTAAGGAGGACATAAAAAGCAGACTAGCACAAGCAAACAATGCCTTTTATAAGAAAATAAATTTTCTCACTCCAGACAATGATGAGCAATTGAGAAAGATGTTTTAACGTGACAGCGTGTCTCCTTGCAGGCCGGAATACACGGAAAGTTGCTCCGCGTCTGCTGAAGAAAATCTCGACCGTTTGCGAGCACCTCAAAATACCATCGCACTGAGCCAGGATCGAACTTGCCAACTTGAGCTGAGAAGATCAGTGCTCTACTGTCTGAGGTACTCCCACTGGTGACGTAAAATCACTAACAAAAATAATATAAACAGTTTTTCATGTTTACATCGCGCGTAGAATACGCCTACGCTTTTATATATAACGATTTTTAACTGACTCTATTGGCTGTTTTTTAAAGAAACTTTCACTTCCATCAAGTATCAGCCACCAAGAGTGTATGCTCAGACGTCATTGTTGTACTGATATTACATAACTATGTTCATAATTATTACTACCGTTACTTGTCCGACTCGTTGGCTGAACGGTCAGCGTACTGGCCTTCGGTTCAGAGGGTCCCGGGTTCGATTCCCGGCCGGGTCGGGGATTTCAACCTTAGTTGCTTCATTCCAATGGCACCGGGGCTGGGTGTATGTGTTGTCTTCATTATCATTTCATCCTCATCACGATGCGCAGGTCGCCTTCGGGAGTCAAATAGAAAGACCTGCCCCTGGCGAGCCGAACCTGTCCTGGGATATCCCGGCGCGAAAAGCCATACGACATTTCATTTCATTTTACTACAGTTACTATTTTAATTATTTATTTAATCCAATTACGTTAAATCAATACAGTCGAACCTCGATATCTCGAATCTCCGTTAATCGAATTTTCAGTATCTCGAAGTAAGTTAAATTTCCCGGCCGTTTGTCGTACTCTACTTGTGTATTTATTTCTCTATTACTCGAAATTTGGTTCCACGAATTTCTGGATTTCTCAAAGCAAAAGTTTCCTCCTCTGAAGGAAAAAGTACTCAGTAACTTGAATTTTGTGCAACATTAACTGTGCATTTGTGGTTCGTGAGGAACAGTTGACAAGTAAAGAAAGGGTTACAGTGGTGATGGGAGCTGATATGACGGGAACCGAAAACTTCTAGTGATCGGAAGGTCGGCGAAGCCTCGCTGTTTCTCGGGTGTGAATTAACAACGCCCGAAGTCGCAGACGACAAGCTCCATTTATGAATCTCGGCTGCAAGGTAGTGACGAGAAGTTTGAACGAGAAAGTAAGAAAGGTTAACAGTAAGGAACAGAAGAGGCTAACGGACTTTAGCCGAAGTGTGTTTTACTACTATGTGTACTGTATCCTGTCCTCTAAAATTTACTATAATAAGTGTTATAATTAAAGTGATGCTGTAAAATAGAGTTCGTTTGTATATGTTTAAATACTGTTAAAATAATGTATTCAATTTAAGCCCGTAAATACACATGATAAAGACGGTATTCTCTATATCTAGAAATTTTGATAACTCTAAATAAAATTTTGCTAATGAGGAGCTACGAGATATCAAGGTTCCACTGTAATTCAAATATTGCTATGTTCCTTCTTCCTCTCCGCCACATAATTATGTTTCCTCCGTCTTGAGCTGTGTTTCCGGAGCTGTTCCATGTTATGTGGCTGCTTTCTTTTCCCTGCAGATCACTTTTTGAATTTCGTCCCTAAATAACTTCCTATTGTGTGCATCCTTATGTTTGCTTCCTTGACGTCATTTAATGTCTTTGTGAACGATGCTGGCTGTACTTGAAGCTTTATGATTTTATTAAACATTTGTTTTGTCAGTCTGTCGTTATTCACTCCGTTCAATTGTAGATTTCTTTATTAGATGGTAGCCTGTTGTATTATGCTTCTCTTCTAGTTGAGCCAAGTGTACTTCTAACCAGTCTTCTTTCTATGTTCATGATTTTGCCTTTACGCATTAGTTGGAGTGTTTCAGTTCCACAAAGAGCCTCACATCTCACCACTGACCTGCAATGTTTAATTTTGCTGTCCCATGATACTCTTACCTCCAAATTGTGTTTTTCTTGTTGTTTATGTTTATCCATTCACCTAAATATTTCAAGGACTTTCTTGTTGTGATTATGTTTTCATTTATAATTATTTTTGTCCGGCCAATCTTCAACGTTTTTTATAAATTCTATTTTTGTGGAGGGGGGGGGATTTCTAAACCTATTTTTCCTGCTTGCTCTATTAAGTTTTCGATTTAGACTTTGGCTTCCTATTTTAATAAAATATACAATACTTATTTGCCCTAACAACGTTTAAAAAGCCCAAGCAGACAAACTAAACTTGTAATGTATAATGATAGTCTCACTCTTCTCACTCTGAAGTTCTCTAATTATTTCAACAACAGAATACACGCATGCGCTGTGCGGCTCTGTCCACGTGAGAAAAATAAGCTCTTCTGGAAAGTGCATTCTACGTAAAAAAACATATTCTCTTGAAAACATGTATTATAAAGTATGTGCTGTACGACAAGAGTGGAGAGCAGTACAGTTCTGAAGTCTGATGTTCGTTTGCCTGCGATGAAGTGGACTTTCAGACTTCAGTGTTCCTTATACTCCTTCCACACTCGTTACAGACAGTCTGTTCCTAATTGCGGTTTCTCAGAGGACCGAGTCTAATATTATTTACACTGTTATGGCCATGAAACGTTTCTCTCGTTCTTCCATCGAAGTCTTGTAGGTTCTAATTTGGGCGCTGTCTGCTGTTGGTGATTGTCACCTGGTGTTCCGAATGTCGTGCACATTCCTGCAGGTCGCTTTCAGTTTCGGTTAGCAATTTCAAAAACAGTTCAGGGTTAAGAATTCTTTTAGACAGATTCTCATTGTCAGAATTTCAGTTACCTTCTCCTGAAATTGCCCGACAATATTTAGAACATCCATGCAGCTTCTTTTCCATCCGTATACAGGATAGATTGAAGATTTTTCTACCGGGCGAGTTGGCCGTGCGCGTAGAGGCGCGCGGCTGTGAGCTTGCATCCGGGAGATAGTAGGTTCGAATCCCACTATCGGCAGCCCTGAAAATGGTTTTCCGTGGTTTCCCATTTTCACACCAGGCAAATGCTGGGGCTGTACCTTAATTAAGGCCACGGCCGCTTCCTTCCAACTCCTAGGCCTTTCCTATCCCATCGTCGCCATAAGGTCTATCTGTGTCGGTGCGACGTAAAGCCCCTAGCTGTTGTGTTGTTGTTGAAGATTTTTCTTGAAATTTCCCTTTGTTCCTCTTTGTTTGTGTTAATGTCAGTGCCTGAAATAATGGCAGTCTCCGGTGCGTGTAATGCTTCAATTTTGCTTACCTTTCTATAAATTCGTTTTAGCCACTTAGTAACACGGTCAGCACTCGTCAGCCTTTCTGAATTTCCAGTTTCCGTTTCCATCTTGCTGCAGAATGCACTTCTCCGATGTTCAGGCCACTTTGCACCAATTGTTCGTCTTCTCTTTTCGGAATATTATTTTTTCCGTGCAGCCAGCGAACATATTTCTTTCTTGTATCAGTGTGTCGCCGACATCGGCCGCAACCTCCTTCATTACAGTTACCCATTAAATTGTATATTTCCAAGATATCCAAAGATCGAGAATCCCGTGTGATTTTCTGGTGTAAGCTATTCAAGGAAGATGACCGTAAAACAAGAGACGGTGCTCTCTCATACAGTGTGAAAGATGTTAACATTTAGCATACAGCTCTGCATTTAAACTCTGGCCATATTTACCCACATAATTATAATAACATATTATTGTAATATATTATTATCATTATTATTATTATCATCATTAATATTATTGCCACCCAGAAATCGTAGCGGGAAGGATTGACGATGTCACGAGAGCAGTTACAAGTTGGCTGTGCTAGACACAGAAGATTGATCTCCCTAGAAACAAGGTCTGACAGAAATATCTGCGGATGAGTTTCGAACCGCTTGAGGGAGGACAACTTGAGCCTGTTTTTTCCCGTTCATATTAAGGGGAACTGTCTGTCTGTCGGGTGCTGATATCCCTTATCTTATTTTTTCAGCTTCTCCTCCCTTACTTCGTCGTTGGTTTTCTCTTGTGAGTTTGTTTCATCAGTTCGTCCACCTTTCTTGTCTTGTGACGACGCATTTCTTTCCGTCCTTTTCAATTTAATTTTTCTTCTACATTTCTCTTTCCCCCGCAGTCGATTCCCTTGCGGGCTGCAGTCTCCCGTCTCGTTAACGGAAGGAAGTGGTCCAAACTACAGGCTGCCCCATAAGCATGATGACACTGTAGACAACAAAGTAAGTATAGGGCGATCCGAAAGGTTTAGCACCACTGGAAGAGCGATATCTTGTTCTCTGCATGAATTTATCTCGTGAGAGATGTGGATTCTTATCAGCTGAGTAGACAACTGAATACTTGAAGGTGATCGTTTGGATGAAAATAAATATGTTGAACTACATATTGTGCAGCCTACAATCCTGAAAGTTATAACAGCACTGTTGTATATAAAATCGACAAATTTCTACAGCATAAAAGAAAATATCTATGTGGTTTACAACTACAAAACATTGTACATATGACCTACAAAAATCAGTCAAGAAAATTACTTTTGTGTGGGCATTGTACTAGATGTCGAAGATGTCTTTTGCAATCATGGTTTCTACTTTGCCATATGCTCTAATAAGAAAGAAAGAAAGAAAGAAAGAAAGAAAGAAAGAAAGAAAGAAAGAAAGAAGGAAAGAAAGAAAGAAAGAAAAGAACATGAAGATTGCTTAATACTGTCTCTGCATAATGTGCCTTCGGCATATTTCAGCAGTACCAACGGTACAGTACACTGGCGGAAAATTAAATCCCAAAACCAAGGAGGAGTTAGGGTAGATAAATGAAATTCAAGCGGGCTATTCAGATGTGCGCGCTTGTTGACGAAGAGTGGTGCTAGTAGCGCCACTAAGACCTTGGAAAGCAAGTCTGCTTTAAATGCGCGCTGTACTATACTTCACGAGCGTTAGTCATCGTTCAGCGATGGCGTTGTGAGGTAGGTGTGAGCGAAACATTCCTTTAAGGAGACGAAGAAGACAGTAACAGCAGCGTACTGTGTTTGAACGCGGCCATGCAATAGGGCTACGACAAGGTAGATGTTCTTTCCGTGATATTGCAGAAAGACTTGGCAGGAATGTATCCACAGTGCATGGGTGTTGGCAGCAGTGATCGAGGGAGGGCACTGTCACAAGAAAATCGGGGTCTGGCCGCAAATGGGCTACTACGGAGAGGGAAGACCACCGTATTCGCCGATGGGTGAGGTGATCATACTGCATCTGCATCAGCCACCAGAGTTTCATAGCGAACTGCAACAAATCTATTACTTGAGGGGTTGCTTCGAGCCTGACGTCCGGTAACGTTCATGCCACTAACTCCGAATCACTGTCATCTGCGACTTCAGTGGTGTCAAGAAGGTAATGGAGATTTGCTGTGTTCTCAGATGAAAGCTGTTTCTGTCCTGGTGCCAGTGATGTACGTAGGGTAGGTTGGTAAGAAGGAGGCCAGGTGATCGCATGGAACCACGCTGTCTGCGGCGTCGATACACTGGACCTACCTCAGGAGTTATGATCTGGGGAGCGATTTATTTTGACTGCAGGGACACTCTCGTCGTTACACCAAGAACCTTGACAGTGGTTGTGTACTTCAGACTGAACCGGATGTACTGCCATTCCTTCACAGTATTCAAGGAGATATTTTGGAACATGATAACCCTCGTAGTCATACCGCTGCGTTCACCAGACTTGGTCTACAGAGTGTCGACCGCCTGGGAGATCACCAGATCTTTCGCCCATTCAACACGTATGGGACGACAAGTCCAGCGCCATCCAATACCAGCATTAATAGTTGCTGATTTGACTGACCAAGTGCAACAGGCGTGGAACTCTATCTGTCAAAATGGCGTGCGTTACCTGTACGTTACAATGCATGCACGTTTGAAAAATAATATTAATGTACCGCCGTGTCACATGTCTTCTTGCGCATATTTGAACAGGTGACCTGGAAATTTTAATCAAACAAATGATTTAGCAAGACAGTCGCTTAGGCTGAATTGCATTATTTTAAACTAATGTATTATTGCTGTGGGATGTCAATTTTTTTCCAGTGTATTATCACATTCCACTAAGAAAAGTACCGTACACGTTATTTGCCATAGCTGACATATACTTTTTAAAATTACCTTATCTGTTTCATAATTTTTATTCTCAAAATCTTCCTCCATTAGGAGGCTTCCGAAAACAGAGGATTCATCAAAATTTCATTCAAAAATAAACAGTAAAGTAAATTTTGTCTCAGTCTGGCGAATATAAGTGGTGACCGAGCATTAAAACTGACCCCCAGTCGAACTCCTTGGAAGTGATGTTGAAGGTCTTCGTCAGTTCTATCGTCTTCTTAGGGACTGTTCCTCTCACAAATCATGAGAGCGCTCACTTCTACGTCGTCCAGATCGTTTTATCAAGGTTATAGGAATAACCGGAAAGGATGAGTTGAGGACAATGAAAGATGGAGAAAGATCCTAATAAACATAGGTCCAGAAACAAGTCCATTCGGACATATAACATAATCACATTTCAGACGGTTGGACCGTTGCTCATGTTCCTTGTTGCAGATTCTTCACACATTGACACATGAAATGGATGTCGGACATCTCTTAGTTAGAAAAAGGAACCAGTTTTTCTTTTTGGAAAATCGAATGATCACAAATATCTCTCTCGGCCATGGCCAACCATCATCGGACGCTAATTTCAGTTGGAAACCAGCCAGAAGACACAGCCTGCGCGGTTGCTAGGTAACAATACCTTACATCACAGCCTGCGCGGTTGCTAGGTAACAATACCTTACATCACTGCTTGCACTGTTGCTAGGTAACAATACCTTACATCACAGCCTGCACAGTTGCCAAGTAACAATACCTTACATCACTGCTTGCACGGTTGCTAGGTAACAATACCTTACATCACTGCTTGCACGGTTGCTAGGTAACAATACCTTACATCACAGCCTGCACAGTTGCCAAGTAACAATACCTTACATCACTGCTTGCACGGTTGCTATGGTTACATTTCCGTTTCACATTTTGTCACGTAGCGTTACACAAACTTTCGATGACCCCTAATCATAACACACATTTATGTGAGAACATGTGAGATCCCATGGCAATGGCTACACATACAATACGCTGTTTATATCCAGTGTGGATCCTGGCTTCTGGAACATAACGTGTATTGTGATTACGTCATACCTTATAAACCGTTGTTTTCTCGATCTGTGTTTATTATGAGTTGTTTCATTCCGTTGTGCACACCCATACAGTATGTACATATATTTTAGGAACACCTTATATACATTCAAACATGGAAAATTGCATCGTGTGCTTTGATTGATTAAATCATATGATGAACCATCACTTTCCCAAAATGGACGAGACGTTATATATTTAAACTATCAATCTGCAATATTAGCAACTTGATGGAAAAATTAAAACAAATCCGTGTGAGCAGGTCCCGGCGTGGGCAGATCCCTGCTGTCACGTCAGTTGAGCACAAAACAATAGGCTTGGAGCGAAATATTAATGTAATTGTATTCCCCTCATCATTAACGTAATGGCTAACGTTGTTTGTTACCGCTCCGTTTAGCATTCGGCGACACCGTGCATCGCGCATGACACTCGACTGGAGAGTTGTTAACGAGGCCTCGGAAGTTAACCTAAATATTACTAAAAATGACCTTAAATTTATTAAAATGTGACCTGAAGTTACTGAAAATGACCTATAAAACTAACTTAAAGTTATGAAAATATGATACAAAAATGTAAAAATATGACTTCAATGAAAACTGTACACATAATTTATTCTGCATTGCTCTAAAGAACGACAGCCATCCCAAGTGCCTCGAACCTGAAACTTGTTCCGGGGATAACGTGAATGGGTCAAGATCAGACAATCAGATGATTGATTTAAAACTTTAAAATTATGGTTATATTTCTATCTCAGCTTTTTTTTCAGAAATAAGGTTTTACAAAATTCAAGTACAAAAGGTCATGAGATGGGTTAACAATCGAGAAACTTTAACAGCTGTGAGCTTTAAACTCCCTAATTATACACTCTTCAAGAGTACTGCGGCTTCAAGGAGACAGAGCTCCCAATACCTTCTACATGATAATCAGAGCCTCGTTGCTCTACCAATTTGTCTAGGAGACTGCGCTCCAAACATTGTAACTTTACAGCCTTCTAAAGGCACCATTCATCTTTTACATTTATCTTTGCTCTATAATTTTACACTTTCAAGGCCTCTCTAGGGACAACCTACAATTTAACAAACAGTATTGGCTGTCTTCTAGGCTCAACAGTGTGATATAGTTGCATAAAAGGAATAAAATAGAATTTTACATGGGTATCGAATACCCATTCTACCGGGCCTTTGAGAAAAAACAACAGGTTCAATTACTGCCTAAAAATAAAAATTGTGCGGAGGCGAACTCTTGCACTTCTAGACGTTTATAATTAAATGGTTAAAATCCTATTTGGGCTAGTGGCCCGAAGATACAGAGACTAACCCTATACTACTGAGGTGACTAGACGGGAAAAATTTAAGTTACAAAGGTCAGAGACATAAAACGGTTACGGGGTCATAGTCACCTCCAAATCAGGTTGAAAGGGAATTCGAGAGGGTACCTCACTCTCTACTCCCTGATTTCGGTTAAGTTCTCTTGACTTACATATAACCTGGAATTTACACTTCAGAAAATTAAAGTTAGATAGTTAAAGAGGGACACCTTCCCCTCGAGCTAGCTTTCAAAGACTATAATTTCTATAGGAGTGCCAATACCTTGAGCTGCTGGTCTGCTCGATGATGGTCTAGGCTCTTTGCCTCCTTTATAACCACACATACTAAACTGGAGCGATGAATAAGCCCCCCCCCGGTCGAAAATATGCCAGCTTTCATACCCGACAGGGAGGTTCTAGAGAGCTCTGGGCTAAGGCCCGACGCACCCCCAATTTCAATTGGGTAATTAAATAGTTACAGGATAAATGCAATTGACTGAAAAATAAATACACAACCTTTTTTATTGACCAGCATCTTAAGTTGGCGGGAAGGGCAAGAAATGTTGTAAACTCTAGCACACACGCACGCAAAAAGTAATGAATTCAGTTTAACAAACCTAGGGATACAAAATTACTTTATCATTTTAGTAGCCAGTCTTCACACCAGAATGCATAACATACATTTTTCTCCGTTTTTGTCCGTTATAAATATGTAGTAGAGACATCTGTTGACAAAAGTTCAAATTTCTTGCACGAGGTGTTGCAAGTTTTAGACATTCTCCAAGGCGCTTAATTTAAATGAATGTGGTCAATTTTTCTTTCTGAGGGTCAGTGTTTCCAAGGTTTTGCACCCGCCCCCTACCCATAGGGTCTCCCCCGTTAAATCTTCAGGGTCGCTTACGGGTTAAAATCAAGTGGGCATCAAATATAAAGATAACATAGCGGCATCAAGGGTAGGAGAAAACGGATGTCATGTATATAATGAATGAGAATAATACCATTAATTTTAAAACAAATCAAAGGGGTTTATTGAATCATGATGATGATGAAGAAGAATGATACACATATGCAAGGCGAGTACAAGAATCGATTTTTACATAGTCGTGAATTGTTGAAGAATATAATATTTGAGGGACAAGGATGAACACTACCATTATTTACGGAACTATGCCATGACTTCACGTGTACGGAATATTTAGCATAAATAACTGCAGCAATTCCCAATTTTACTGGGCAAACAAAATCATAACACTCAATGTAAACAACTCACGGCGCGTGTTCAGAGACACACGGCTAGCTCGTAATATGTGGGCTCCCACATCCACCACCGTCTCAGCTGGAGGGGCGTGACAAATTGGACAGATTGCAGCTTTGTTTTATAGTAACACATCAAATCGCAACATAAAATAACTTGCTCATTACAGTGAAATGATTCCTAATTCATCTTTCAATTCATCCGCATGTGCACAAACACCATCTGCGATCAATATCTCACACCATGAGTCCTGACTTCGAACCATCTTAACTTCGTAGTCTGACGCAATTGTCAGCAAACATATTCCTTGTTTACGCACACAATCTTACACACAGCTGGTTCGATAGTAATCAAGCAAACACAGAAATCTGAATATCAAAACACCGGCTTCTAATATTCCTCTTGGGCCGATGACCTTCAATGTTAGGGCCCTTAAAACAACAAGCATCATCATCCAGCAGTAATCCTATTATTATTATTATTATTATTATTATTATTATTATTATTATTATTATTATTATTATTATTATTATTATTATTATTATTATTACTATTATTATTATTATGGAACCTTTAAAATGGGCCTACTCTCTACCTGATGCGCCTACGTGACTTCCATAATCATTAATCCATAGCTTAATATTTACGTCATAACAAGCACATACGTTAATCAAAACAACAAGCACAATGTTAATTTCGCACGATTCAAAGCGTAATAAGCCCTACAGTTATCAAACACAAGTTAAATGAACACAATAAAAATGAAAATAGTCCCTAGCTAAATATCTCATTGAAGGTCATGCTTCGGCTCTTTGGGCGATTCTTCACAGTTGCGTTTCTTCTTTCACTCAACTAACACTACTCAGCATGCATGATAGGTCCACCGATTAAATACCAGCCCCTCCTACATCATCTATCCCAACAGCTAAATAAAACTAATCATTCTATTGAAACAACTTCGGAGAAATATAAACCCCAAATGAAGTGGAATGGAAAGCAAATTTCCCCACAAATAAATTTGCTCTTATTTACAAAATAAGTCACTCAGACTTGTTACTAAAAAACTCAGTGCCTTGCCGTGGCATATTTACAATTAAATATATTAAAATCCCTGTCAGTTGATAGCTACAGTCATGTAACGGATTATCCGTACCCCATTTACCTCATACATGAAAGAATGGTATTATTGTCCCTGGATAACACCTTGGTCAGCTAGGGTGGCCCATCCTGTGGATTTAGTGCTGGTCATGTCCGCGTTGATGTCCGTTGATTTCATCTGCTAGTTGCAACGGATAAAATCAATCGTCCTTGGCACTAGAAATCTTCATTTACCTATACACAGATACACACACTGTTAATCCTTGCTCCGTTCGTCTGCGTCACTGCGCACAAACTGACCCGATCTCTGATTCAAATGTCCCGGAATCAAATAAAATTAATACAGGGTATTACGACATATTCCGAACAAATTATTCACTACTCAACTCTGGAATTACCCTGTATCATAGATCGTAGTAGTCCTTGTATTATTACACGTCCCTTTGTTATCAGTTTGTTATGCTCTAACCACCATTCTAGTCGTAGTTTTACGAGACGCTCGAAAATTACAGCGACGCATGATGACAGGGCTATGGCCCGATAAGACGATGGATCGCTAGGGTCCTTTCCTGGCTTCAAAATGGGAACGACAATTTGTGTGATCCAATCTTCTGGAAAAGTTCCATTAACCCAAATTTCATTGAAGAGGTTCAGGAGCAACTTCTTTGCGTTCATTGGAAGATATGAGATCATGCTGTAGTGTATGTAGTCATAGCCCGGAGCTGTATTTGAAGACTTTTTTTAAAACAGTCTCGAGTTCATGCAGTGTGAATGGCGCCATCAGAATATCTGGTGTGTTGCCGGTGCAAACCTATGGTGTTATATGGTATACGTATTGCGGGGCAGCAGTAGGAGGAGCAATGATGTTCGCAAATACTTCCGTGCACGGGTGGGCTGTTCGAGGCAGTGGGGGTTTTGTTATCATCGTCCAAACTTTCGAGAGGGGAGTCTCCTTGGGGAGAGTTTCACAAAATTCCTTCCAGCTATTCTTCTTTCGTGTTTTTAGAACCCGTTCTTGTTTCTTGAAGGCTATGAAATTGTCCCAAGAAGGAGATCTTCTATAAGTACGAAAGTAGAATTTTCGTTTAGCTATCATTTTTGAACATTCAGGGTTCCACCAAGGTACCGTATACCTCCGAGGTTTGTAGATGTTTCTTCTCTTCGGGATTGCTATCGAAGCGGCTACATTGATGCGTTGAATGAAATTATTGTATTTGTCCAAGACAGGAAGAGCGAGTGGAATAGTATCTAACAGATATTCCACTGTGCGGCTATAAGTTACCCAGTCCGCTTTCTTCACGTTCCATTTTGTTATAGGATAATAAGTGATAGGAGTGACTGTGCTAGTGGGATTTATTTCAGTGTGAAAATGATTGTATCCCATGGGGTATGGACGAACTGTCCAGATCAATTCTCTTGAAATTGATGAAGAGCACAGAGTGAGATCAATGGCTGATTTACGTTGTGCGGGAACGGGAATTAAAGTTGGGAAGCCGTCATTTAATATGAACAGTTCCGAATCTTCTATGTGTGTCAAGAGAGATATACCGCTCGCCTCCGTATATTCACAACCCCAGGTGGTATTGTGAGCGTTTAAGTCACCGCACAATAAAATGGGTTCACTGAGCTGTGTCATGAGCGCATGCCATTCTCGTGAAGTAATGATGTTCCTAGGTGGACAATACGTTGGTACTATGGTAATTTCTTGGCGGCATAAGGCGAATCGGAGTGCTATGCCTTGAAAACTTTCTATGTTCACTGTGGTCGATATAGATTACAGAATGGGGTAAATTGCTTTTAATTATAATGGCTTCTCCACCCCAACCATCTTCTCGGTCATTACGGTATATTAAATGGCCGGAAATCGATATATCACTATATTGTTTCAACCATGTTTCAGAAAGTACAGCAATAGAGATGTTTCGTTGAGCGATTTCATGTAGAAGTGAGGCATTCAGAGAGCGTATATTCCATTGAAGAATTTTTCCCATTTCCTTAATAAGTTGATTGTTTAACGATTATTTTGTTTCTGCCAAAGTAAGTAACAACTGACGAAGAGGATCTAGTTGAATGTTACTAGAAGGGGATGTTCGGACTTCAGAGATCATATGCACTATAAGCTGTAGTATTTGTTCAACTACTAGAGAAGAAGACGATTGGGGGAGGCTGGACGTTGTGGGGATGGGGGAGATATGGGTTATGAATAATGGGTGTAATAGGGAGATGATGACGAACATACATTCTCTGTTGAATAGGTGAGTAATTAGGTGTTTGTATTATTGGGTTCCTTTTTGGTAGTCTTGGTCTGTTGACCCTCGCTGAGATGTATTTCGAGTCCTTGTGTCTACTTCGATTGACTTGCTGATAACCAGGTGGCATGGTATAACTGTTAGTCGGGGTAGGATTCTGTGCAACTGGTTGTAAAGCCACTGTCGGTAAGGGAGGGAACGATATTGTATATAGGTAGTTAGGCACTGTACTAGCAACTTGGGAATATGTTTGAGTCATGTATCGCATGTTGTGCTTAGCGAATGTTTGTTTGGCTTCCTGTTGTTGTTTGTAAACAGCTCAGGTCCGGTCTATGGCGAGATGCGGGCCCATGCAATGTACACATCGTGGCTCAGTTGTGTTCGGGCATGGCGTCATGGAGTGAGGACCTCCGCACTTGCTGCAGCGCGTGGCACTACGGCATTGTAAGTGACGATGTCCGAATCGTAAACAATTTCCACATACTAGAACTCGTGGAATTAATGGTTCTACAGGGCATCGTGTTCCGAACAGTGCCACATGAGATGGAAGCCACTGAGATTGAAATGTTATTGAACATACTGGTATTGGTTGTGCGTTCATTAGGATGTTCGGTATTGGGCCGTGTGAAGCGTTTCACAGTGACAGTCGGAACGTCATACTGTATGTATTTTTTAATGTCCTCCCCGGTTAATGTTGTGTCGACATCTCTTATTATCCCTTGCTTATGTATCAGAAAATTGGGAATATACGCCTAGAGGTTATTAGTTGTAAACACTGGAGATGTAAGTAGACTCTCAGCTGCTCCACCTGCCTTGGTTTCTACTTTTATCCTATTACGTCCAGAAGGTATTATATATCATGTTTGTAGGCCTGATTAGTGGAATATAATAATTTACCTATCGCCATAGGGTGGAGTCTGCCTATGTTCTTGTTGAGGCTTCCGACAAATACGTAAAATGGTCCTTGATCCGTGCGACTATATCTGTTATTTTTACTACGATCCTGTACTGGTAAACGATTGGTAGTAGCATCCGGTAGGTAACTGACTTGGATGTGCGGCATCGTTACTATTCCATATGATGTTTAAAAGGACAGGTGTATCGGTTTCCTTAGGCTCTTGTTCTACGTCCATGATATTGGTTATGCTACGTAAACGTTTAGTACTCCTTTCACCAAGTTCTATGTCTGAAGATGAGTCACTTAATTGAGGTTGAGTATTACCTTGTTGATGGTGTTGAGGTGTGATTGAATGTTGCTGGAGTTCCATTAGTGGACCGGCGCTCACTCCTGGCGGAGTAGAATGTTCCGAAAGTTGATAGCAGGTCTGCAATGCGATGTTGATAACTTGCCCTGTATCGGGCGGGTCGGCCATCACCGTAGCACTTTTATATTACATAGATATTAGTCCAAATAAATACCACAAATGAAAATTACACACTCAGTTCACTAATTAATAATGGTCCAATTATATGAATACACTGATATGAAGCGCCTCACTTGTTGACACGACTCACACAGAAGAGCTGTCCAAGCACGTTCGTACGCTGTGACTGATGAAGCGAGAATGTAGCAGTGGGTTATTACGACAAAGGACCTCACACAGTCTAATAATAAATTACCAAATCACGACCAGCTCTTTTGAATCGCAATGCGGTGCCGTATTATAAATTTCGATAATTCTTCCAATAGAGAGGACTAAGTTGGTCATGCTGATTTAAATATGGCTCCCATATTTCGATGCCAAAAATGTACTTCTCCCACTCGGCAACAACCTCTCCTTATGTTCAGCTTCGGGATTCCCTGGCTCGGCCACACTCCCGGTGTCCCAAGCTTCGAGTTCCCACGAACTCGCTGTCGTACAAAGACATGCGCGCTCCCCTTGACGACCAGTCCTTGGTTCATGTCCGTTTCGGGTACAGTGTATGTCAAAATACACTGTACATTAATTTTTGATAAACTTGTGTTATATAAATACATTTGTAACGGTCCTACGTTTGTTCCCCGTGGAATGCTATTTTCAATTTCTGGTAGAAACTAACCCGACAAGGAAAGTAGAAACAGAAGAGCACGATGAAGACATGAAAATGAAGGGGCTATATTAACCTGAAACCCATGAAAACGTCGACATAAATAAATAAATAAATAAATAAATAAATAAATAAATAAACAAATAAATAAATAAATAAATAAATAAATAAATAAATAAATAAATAAATAAATAAATGCCATGTATACAGGGAAAATAATAGTCATATCGAAACCAATGAAAGACGGGCTTCGAGGCTGAATGGTCAGTGTTCAGTACTTGTGCCGTTGGTACTGAATATTTGTGTACCTCTATATATATAT
This sequence comes from Anabrus simplex, assembly GCF_040414725.1. Lineage (NCBI taxonomy): Eukaryota > Metazoa > Arthropoda > Insecta > Orthoptera > Tettigoniidae > Anabrus > Anabrus simplex. The sequence goes on along the minus strand of NC_090275.1, from coordinate 7,810,489 downwards.
ATATATATATATATATATATGGAATACCAATCAGCAAAGAGACGCGCAATGCACCGTGCATGTTGCCTGCGCGGTACGAACCGCGTACCTATTGTTTGCATTCGAGAGTCAGTGGGTTCGAACCTCTCCGTCTGTAACCATGAACGTGATTTTCCATAGTTTCCTATTTTGAAAAGAGGCACATGCTGAGGCTCTACTGTCGATCGCTTTCCGCCCTGTACTATCTTATCGTCACCATAAGACCTGTCTGTTCTTCGAAGAGGCCTGATTCAGGTCCATCAGTAGCCTCCCCATCTGGGTGTGGGATGACGAATGAATAGGAAAATAGATAAATAAAAATGAATGAGATGGACAGACGAAAATAAAAATGATATAATAGCCAATTGGAAGAGAATATCGTGCACGTATTTCATTGTTAAATCCTTTGCGTGCGAATGAGACATCAATAATCGCACCCCTCATCGACTTCCTCGTAAGTAGAAAAAGGTTCATTTCTTCCATTGAATTGAGTAATTAGACTTTGTTGAGTTCCAACCCAGTTATAATTTCAATTTCGAGAATCTGACACACATATTCTCTGAAGCAAACCGACCGGCACAAATGAATTAATTAGCTGTAATTAGAAATTCAAAAGAGATTTTAATTGGAAAACATCAAAGATAAAATTAGATTTTCTACCTCCTCTGTAATTTTGTAAGTAAAGACAGATATTCTCTCCCGGAATGTAAGTCCTATTGTGTAGAGTAATTCGAGGTTGCTGCAAATGAAATGAAAATGGATTACGTAACGAAAGGTAATGTGATTTATTCGTGACCGTAGAACTTTATTAAATAGCCTCAAATTTGTATTAGCTTGCGAGGTTATTAAGTCATCATATACATTCTAATGACTTTAATTTGCTTTTCCCCGCAATGGTCTTCGAAACTCGGTGACCTGTTACTCTACAAAGATTGTTGCGTGGTCGAAGTGAAGGACTCTTCACGGTTATGTGATGTGGTTAAAGCTGATTGCAAATGTCTTTTACACCAGTGAAATCAGCCGGCATCTTCCCCACTATGATTCTAGAGCGCCATCTGAATACTGGATTTTGACTGGTATTTGAAAAATGGAACGTCAAAATCTCGAAAATGGAAGTTCACCACAGAGAATTTTCGATTAGGTACTGAGTTTGTACCCATGTAGATTAACAGTGCGGAAAATTATAAACATCTGTGTCCTCCACGATGAACACTAGTTACAAAGTTACATTGTAGAGATACTAATTTTATGAATATTTTGACTAACAGTTGTGAACACGACCTCGACAGGAGAGCAGTGCTAAATAAGCGCCACCTAGTACTTTATTTGTATGTTTAATGGCTCTCCAGGATATTAAAGCACGCGTTCCAGAGAATCGTCGCCCCAGCGCTGTTCGGCCGTTCTTACTATGTCCTGCTCATACAGACTGGACAGGAGAGCATGCCAAGGCTGCTACTATCGCCCTCTTAACAACGTCCACTTTCTAAATTCTTCAAAATTTCCGTAATAGTAGTTAAAATGGTGAAATTATATCATACGGTATACTGTACAGAATTGGAAATAATATTTCCTATAATGTTTGTTATGTACGGGTTTTAGATGGAACTTATTTTTTCGGAGAATTTTTGGAAGTTAATAAAAACTGTAATAATAGAGATAATCTCAGTGATTTTTTCTGGTAGAGTAAAAAACTTATGAGACGCAACAAATTGCAGACTATTTTTATATTCTCTGTTTTGGTACAACTAATATTAAGGGATAAATTTCAGACTTTTTTTGTTTTGGCCTCCTTAGTGTTGTTATACCAGTGCAGCTAATCAAAATATATGTAGTCCAGTGCACAACTCGATTATGTCTGAGATTATAGACAAGAATCGAATAATAATGTTCAGCCATTTTCTCGTGATGTCAACAACAAAAACAAACAAATTAACAAACAAACAATTGATCGAATAAACAATCAAACAAACACAAAATCAAACAAACACAGATACAAACAAACAGACAAACAAGCAAGCAAACGAACGAAGAGAAAAACTAATAGACAAACACTAATATAGTTACACACGAACAGACAAACAAGTAAGCAAACAAATGAGCATGCAAACAAACAATCACAAACAAACACAAATACAAGTGAACAGACAAAAAGCCAGTAAACATACACAAAATACAAACGAACAGACAAACAAGCCTGCAAACAAACACAAATACAATTGAGCAGACAAACAAGCCTGCAAACAAACACAAATACAATTGAACAGACAAACAAGCCAGTATTAAACACAAATAAAAGTGAGCAAACAAACACAAATAAGAGTGAGCAGACAAACAAGCCAGCAAACACACACACACAAAACAAACACAAATAAAAATAATGAATCGAACAAACACAGAAACAACACACACAAACAAACACAAGTACAAACAAACAAGTAGGCAGACAAAAATTGAATGAAAACTAATTTCAACTTTTGTATATTTAATTGGGGATAAAAGCGAAGAATGAGGTAAACATTAGACACAATGATAGCTTTTATTTATATCCTGTAGGTGTATTAATGGCTGATGTGTGGAGCTTAGAAGTGCGGTCACTGGAGGTGATGGACTCGCGATAAAAGATGTGCAGCACAATATCGGCAGCAGAGTAATTACATCTGCGGTGAGACCAAAGTTGACCAATCTCTCTCACTGGCTATGGTAATGGTGAGTGGTTAACCCAACTGAGAGAGAAGAATGTGAATTAGGGCTCTATGCACTGCTAACACATCCAATATCCTGAGCCACCGTTAGGAATTTAATTACATAGTCTGCTGCGTCTTACCCTCTCCTTTCTCACCCCCACCCCTTCCTTCTTCCTCTTCACCCTTGCACGCGCTGCTTCTCTACAACAGACTGAAGAATTGGAGAAAGGGAAGGGCTGAAAACAAGATTAAGCTCCAAGTTTCTGTCTCACAGACGAGAAGGGAGGTAAAAGGTTCTAGAAGAGGCTACATAACCTAGTTTTCCAGCCTAGTCTGAAACACGTTAGACACAATCGAGGAAAACTTGTGGAACTTGGAGTATTATTGACTACGAGGGCTTTGCACACACACACACACACACACACACACACACACACACACACACACACACACACACACACACACACACACACACACACACACATGCAGAAGGCTGTCTTAATGCAATTCTAAAGGGGAGCAAAATTTTTATGCAAAAAAATTTACTTCAACTTCAAAGTGCCATTAAGAGCAAAGAAGGAAGTTAGAGATTTGTGCAAACAGAATATTTGGGAAGAATATGAATTTGGAAACTGTATTTACTCACCAGCAAATTACGTAGCTGTGCTTTGTTTATGTCAAACCGTTGTTTGTAGTTTACTCATTCATTTAACTTACATCTTGGAAGCGCAGCAAAACAAATGTACTGTGTTACCTGCGTGGGAGGAACTGTCGGATGGAAGAGGAGGTTCAAGTGACATGACGAGGGTTCAGAGTGTGGTTACTGTGTCCGATCGGCCCTGGGAATTTAATCGTGGACTGAGGGCTGGAATAGGACTCACTCAGGTGCTACCTGATACGAGAGGTAACGGAAGCCAGGCAGTACACCTGAGAATGTCACTACACTAACCAGATACCATTCTACTATCTGCAGCTCATTCGCAAGGGCAGCAGCTGCCTTGGTAGATCACGGTTCTTAAGAGGCTGTTTTACAACAAGTCCTTTTTGTTCCTAGGATGACCGAGAGAGTTTAATTCACTTTCCTCAGTTGTGTTTCAGAACAGACCGCGCCGACTCCCAATCCTCAATTTGGTCACTGATTCGGGAATCGAACTCAACCGCACTGAGAGCGAAGCCACTGTTCTAAACCCCAGACTTCTGACTTCGATGGTGGTGGTGGTGGTGGTGGTGGTGGTGGTGATTATTGCCATAAGGGAAACTGAAACTGGACAGTCATCCTCTACCGACACTAAGTTGAAAGGGACAAGAAGCAGTTCCAATTCTTCCAAGAATGTATTAGCAGAAGAAATGCGTGGAAATGAAAGACGCTCTAGGACTCGCAAAAGTAATACTGTTGTGGTCGGAGGAGACCAACAGTTGAGCAACGCAGGTCAGATAGGGACGAGGCTAGGGAATCAATGTCACACTCAGCCGGACTGCCCTGCAATTCCTGTGATCCCCCGTTTAGTCACCTGGTGCGACCTCCCGCCCGTCCATTCCTCACCCTACTGCGAACGTGACGCCTGCGAAATATATCTGAAGATGTCTGCTGTAGTTATAGACGAAATATTCGTAAGAAAACGTTTCTTTCCATCACAGCACATGGAGATCGATCTATGACCCAACGCAACTTTCGCCCGTGTTCAGCACTTTGGACTTTGCGCTGCATTACTGGGGCATGCGGCCTTCTCCCCGCTGCGACCAAATAGTACGATACATCTCAGTCTCTTCACTGGCTGCCACAATTAGATATTCTTGTTTAGTTCCTCTGTTCATATTTTTAATTATATATAACTTTTCATTTCAGTTTGGCCGTGATGTGAGCTTGCATCCGGGAGATAGTGGGTTCCAACCCCATTGTCGGCAGCCCTGAAGATGGTTTTCTGTGGTTTCCCATTGTCACACCAGGCAAATGCTGTGGCTGTACATTAATTAAGAAGCATCTTCCTTCCCACTCCTAGCCCTTTCCTATCCCATTGTCGCCATAAGACATATCTGTGTCGGTGCGACGTAAAGCAATTACAAATTTTTTTAAAAAAAAATAAAAGTATAATCTTCTCTTTGGTTCTAAATTTCTCTCTCCTTCTCTACATTGTTATCCTTTTTTCTATGTTTACTGTCTTTTCTAAATAATTAATTGCGTTTTTAATTTTTTTTAAACCTTAATATGTATAGCATAAGCTAAATACTACGTTCTGCAATATTTTCGCTCAATCGATTGAAAACCTATTTCGAAGATGGTTGGGACGACGTCTACCTCCACACGACGCCTCTGCCGCAGCCTGGGAGCAGCATAGTTGTGTATTCTGCACTGCGAGGCGTGCTGCCACGTAATCGCATCTCCACTTTGAAAGACATTTTGAACGAAGCGGTAAACGCGGTCGCACATAAAATAAACACGCCCCGAGGCTAGGGCGTTGCCCAGTCAGGGGATGAATCATGTTTACGGTAATTAGAATGATTTCAATCCCAGCGTCTCACATTAGCCTGACACTCGCTGGTTTGCTGTCACTTGCTACGCAACAAATGCATTAAGTTGATTTGAAAACTGGTTGGCAACAATCTGTAGTCTTCAGCGGAAAACGGCTACAGTGGCCATCCGTAGCAGTATATATAACAAGTAACTAGTATTTTGGAATAATAATAATAATAATAATAATAATAATAATAATAATAATAATAATAATAATAATAATAATAATAATAATAATAATACGTTAACAACTACAGAAGTCTGGATATTCCGAAGTAATGATGAAATATATCGGAACATAGAAAGCATAAGAGAAATAATACGCAAGAGGTGATGTATATTTTTTGGACATTAATACAGAATGGATGACAACAGGTTAATTAAACAGATGTTCACATATCTTTGCAACAATAAGTCAACAATCTGGATTTATGAAGTAAAGAAAGATTTGAACAGAGACAATATAGGACAAGAAACAACACAGAGAGAATTTGAGAAATAAAGTGTTAAAAATGGAAGAATTCCAAGGTCGGCAGGTAAAGAAAACAGGCTCAAAATGGTCCCAGGAGAGGGAAAGGAGACATGGTGAAAAGTTGGTTTGGTTCTTAGGAAATATCATCTACGCTGCCGTTCCGTAATGTAACAAGAGTAACATAATTATATTCTAGGAGCCGAACTCCTACTGTTTATACAAAATAGAGAGCGTAACCGCTGTGCAGGCTAGACTACACTTGTTACTACTTATTACTGCCTAAACATCTGGGCTCAAATCAACAGTAAATTAAACGGACGCGCAAGCTGTTAATGTTATTTCTCGCAGTGAGTTGGCCGTGTGGTTAGGGGCGCGCAGCTGTGAGCTTGCATCCTCAAGTGGGTTTGATCCCCTATCTCAGCAGCCCTGAAGATTGTTTTCCGTGGTTTCCCATTTTTACATCAAGCAAATTCTGGGGCTGTACCGTAATTAAATCTACGGTTACATCCTTCCCACTCCTTGAATTTTCCCATCCCATCGTCGCCACAAGACCTATCTGTATCGGTGCGACGTAAAGCAAATTGTAAAAAATAGATGGAGGTCTTAGTTTTCTCCTTCACTTTTCCCATTCCTGCTGGGGAACTGTGTCGTCTATGTGAATCTATCTCAGTTTTACGACACGATGCTTTTCCTAACGGGAACCTTATATACAGGAACATGTTGACTATTGCGTGTTGCTGTGCAGTGCGATTTGTTTGTATTTGAAGAGGTGGATGTTAGGACTAACAAATAAATTAATCAGCCGCACAAAGTTCAAATAAACTATGCACTTTTAGATTCATAATCTGAAAACATTTCAAGCGTGCGCCTCCAAAGACTCGGTACCGTCTCTGCACACATTGTATTTCGCCTTTACCTTCACCGACATCTGACATGTTTAAGCGCTGCGTTGGAATGAGTTTTGTCTGTTCCCAGCAGTAGGGGTGAAGAGGTCGCAGGCAATACACAGCTGTAATGTGGTCAGCAGACATTCATGGCCAAAATGGATTGATTCATGGTGGCATCTCTGTTACGGAGTTATTTTAAGTTTAATAACCGCTCTCTGACGCAGATCGATATTCCAGTCTTAATTATATGACTTTCTTTTTACTCTGTACTAATAAACTGAACAGTTTACTTTTTGGCCATTGTTTTTAAAGTAGGCTATATTCTGCACGTGAAGTATTCAGACGATCTTCACTGCAAGGTTACGAGTGGTCATTACGGAGGTTGTTCGAAAAGTAACATTATTGAAGGGCAGGTTAACGGAATCTGAGACCAGGCTTGGTTTCTTTTTAGGTTCAATTAAAGTGACAGGGAGGGATTCAATTAGGTAGAAATGTAGTAAGCAGTCTAGCCTATGCTGAAGAATTGGCCTTAATGGCAGATTGTGGCGAAAGGCTGCAGTGTAATATCCTGGAACATGAAAACAGGTACAATGTGTATGATAAGAAAATTGGCCCTTCTGAGACTAAATCGATGTCAGTAAGTAAGAAATCCAAGAGAACTGAATCTCACATAGGGGTACAAAGCTTGAACAGGTAGATAATTTCAAGTATTTAGGTTGTGTATTCTCCCAGGATGGTAACATAGTAAGTGATATTGAATCACGGTGCAGCAAAGCGAATGAACTGAGCTCGCAGTTGCGATCAACAGTATTCTGTAAGAAGGAAGTCAGCTCCCGGACGAAACTATCGTTATACCAGTCTGTTTTCAGACCAACTTTCCTTTGTGGAGTGAAAACTGCGTGGACTCAGGATATCTCATTCATATGTTAGAAGTAACAGACACGAAAGTAGCGAGAATGATTGCTTGTAGAAACAGGTGGGGAATAATGGAAGGAGGGTACTCGTAATGAGGAGCTAAAGGTTAAATAAGGGATAAATTCTATGGGTGAAGCTGTACGCATAAACCGACTTCGGTGGTGGGCTGATGTGAGCGGAATCGAGGAGAATAATGCACTCTGTAGAAGTAGGAGACCAAGAAGACGATGGTTAGACTCAGTGTCTAACAATTTAATGATAAAAGGCATAGAGCCAAACGAGGCCACAGACCTAGTTACAAATAGAGGGTTGTGGGTGGTCCTTAGTAAATTTACTGAGGCTTTCAGACTGAATGCTGAAAGGCATAATGATCTATAATGAAGATGTATGTATGTAAAATCAGGACTATTTTGCTGGTTTTTCGGCTTTCTTCACTTGTAATATAAATAAGCAGCAGCCAGCCCTGCTGACAGGTTCATTCTGCCGAGTAAACCCCCAAACGTCCTGTGGTATGAGGTCTATGGAAAGCGTGTAATTTTGGAAAGATGCTGAAGTCGCAAGAGGCAGTTGTGGTTCTTTAAGTACCTCTCATTTTGGTCAGACTACCCTTCTCTGACACCCAGACTATCGTTATGTCCCACACTCGAACCAACTTCCTCTCTCCAAGTCTGCCTGGAAGCAGAGCGTGGTTAGCCTCTAATTTGCTTACACTTAAGAGAAGGTGGAGGGATCGGGCGGTGGATTTCTGAGAAAACTGCTTTCACTAGTAGCTATAAGGTTGGTTCCTGGTGGTGCAAATTTCTGTTTATCCGTATTATTAGTCCGGCTCCACGGCTAAGTTGCTAACATGTTTATCTTTGGTCTTAAGGTCTCGTGTTCGATTCCCGTCCAGGTCTGGGATTTTAAACTTAATTGGTTAATTCCTACGACTTGGGGACCGCGAGTTCGTGCTACCTTCATCATTCAAATTAATTTCAGGTAGCGCCATTCTCGCAGAAGCGCAGGTCACCTCGAAGAACTCTGCACCAGTCTCTGCGGAGGCCTCGTGTCTTTAAGAAAACCGATGATTTTTGTGAATGTGTTGCACGTATTTATCAGTAACTGTCCAAAGCACGAGTTTTGTAAACAGTGTTAGTGCTCTCCGGGAAGTATTCCATTAGGAGAAATACCTTGAAATCAAGTCTTCATTGACAAATCCACGATTACTCAATGTGTGGATTTCAGCGAGAGTGTGGTCGACTTTCTTTGAACAAACGGTATGAAGATGGATTTTCCTACATACAGTGAGCAATAATACTATCCACACCCATGTTTCTGACTTAGATTGGTATTCTTTATGGTCTGATTGTATGATCCCGGAAGAAATCAATATCCATGGGGGAAAATTGTTAAAATATGGAACGCTGCCTGACACTGATTTCAGTGCCTTGTTGATGACTCCTTGAATTCATCACGACAGAAAAAATGATCGGATAAAAATTTATCAGACCAAGCATTCTGGCCTGTAGTTCCTTCACCCGCACAGATCATACGCATGAAGTTAAATGTGGATCGCGGAAAACTAACTATGGTAAATATTTGTTTGTAAATCGGGGAACTGATGATTGGAACGCATTACCTGCAGCTGACTTAGAGCCTTTTCGCAGATATGTAAGATGCTTCAACAATCGACTCCAGCAATCTGTAAACTGTGTGCAAATTTCTATGTGATTGTGTCATATTTTAATACAACGCTCAATCCACTGTAAATTGTAGTACTAGGCCATATGAATTATTTAAGGTATGTGTGATATGAAGGTGTTTTGGATCGGTCAATCTACTGTATCAGGGTAAAATACTTGAGGTTATTTTGAAGGTGTGGTGTTGTAATCTTAAGCACTGGAAATACATTGAATGTGAATGATGATGGTGATGGATTTAGAATGTTAAACTAGTAGTATTCCTTGCAGTATTTTCTTTCCATGGAATTGCTTGTTGTACTCTTGTTGTTGGGTGTTATGTTTTATCACGCCCCTGTAAGTGATCATTACCACCGGGGTATTTCCCATTTTCTATGTATTTGTCAATAACACGAGAAACCAATACACGTGATGACCACAACCAACGTTACTTAAATTTAGATATCCGATGTTTCAGGATGGCTACTTAGTTATTACAAACATATTATTTCTTACATTTTAGAACATATGACTGTCAACTCCAAAGTGTTTGAAATTTGACTTTCACTACTTTGTTTTTCCAAATATTTTCTGTGCGTGTGATGGATTGCAACCATCTATGTCTTACTTTTGAATATTCTGAACTCTGTACACTTCAGAAGATATCTGTTGTTGCGGTCTTTCTCTAGGATGAATATGAAAAGTTAAGAAGTTTATAAACGGAGCTAAATTGCACCATTTTGGACGCCGAGCTCGCTAAGTGTCTCGTCCCACGTTCTTTCGCACAATGCAGCGTCGCTCTGTATCGTAATAACAAACCATATATACTTTTTGAGAGGCTTTATGGCGTAAAGTGCAATTTAACTCCCGCGGGAAGAATGTCGTACCATACAAACGGTCCTTCATTTTTCACAGCGTGTACAGAAGTAAGCTCTAACTTATTTCGTGCCTCAAAGTTGCATTTCGTATTTCCTTATTCAGGGCAGAGTGCGTCATTAGTGCAATAGCTTAGATTTCTTCAGCTTTTTTCCAGGCAGCCTAAATCGTCTGAAATCAAAATGCCGGGACATAGTAGTTGAGGTCATATTATTATTATTATTATTATTATTATTATTATTATTATTATTATTATTATTATTATTATTATTATTATTATTATTATTGTTACCGTGTTTTTGCGGTAGGTAGAGGTGAAGGAAGGTGCGGGCGTGAACGGGTCTCAAACTACGAAATTAAGGTTAATGTAAAATTTAACCAGGTTATATTTTCTTTTCAAAATTAAGAAATAACAAGCATGGCAGGTACAGAGTAGTAAGGCAACAAAGTATAGTTACAATATTTACCGGATTTGGGCTTCGCGCCCCGACTTCACAATTCTTGGGCAATCAGCCCAACCTTACTCCAAAATAAGTTTTAACAGAGGGGCAGAAAACCCCATTCATGCTCAGGAGCACTTGCTCAAAATTACACAGAAAAGCCTCCTCGAGGCATACAACACTCAATTTTCAAGAAAGAGCCACTCGCTCTCAAACTTTAAGCCTCTCAAATGCCACACCAAACTCCACCTTCAAGTTGTCCTCTCAGGACATAGACACAGGGGTAAAATACCCAACCTACTGAGGTCTATTAAGTGAGAAAAGGATTAATTACATGACCTCTAAAATAACAATTTGAGAGGAGGCGAACTTGCGCTCCTAATACACTTTGTTTAAAACCTACTTGGCACTAGGCCGTTAATACAAGGGCTAATCCCATACTAAAGAGGTGACTTAAGAAAGAAACAATTTACATTACTGTTACGGAAGAATTGGTTGAGAAAAATAAGTTCACCTCAGAGCAATATGAATGGGAGCTCGAGAGGGTTAAGCACTCTCTATCCCAATATGTAGTTTAAAAGATAGAATAAATACAGAGTGTCTTTACATTTTAGGGAAAGTTACATGGTGGAAACGCTTCGGACCCGCCCCGAGAGTTAAACTGCTGAGCTAGCAAGAAAAGAAGTTATTATACGGCCATTACCTTATTGTTGAACTGCTGCCCGAAGAAAGAGGCGCTTCCCGCCCCCTGCTATGTACTTTACACACTGAAAGATGGTACAGAAGTGGCACAGAGACCCCAAAATCAGCAGTTTATATACTCTCGCGGAATGTTCGAGGCGTTTCAGGGAAGAAAACACCCGCCCACAATCACTTTATTGGCTAGGGTACAGCAACATATCCCCTTTGGAGAAGATACGCCTGATTGGATAGAAATTAATTTTAAAAATTCGGGATTGGCTAAATACAAAACAAGGGGGAAAGAAAGGGGTATACAGCCAACTTAAACAATAACAGAAAGAAATTTAACAAGAAACAATCTTTTGAAATAAAAATTTCTCAAAAAAACAGTTCTTTCACTTCGCACTAGGGTGCACTATTGTTGATCTTCAGTAGTGTCCTCTAGAAGAGAAAGTTCACACTTCTTACAATAGGGAAACAAAAATGCGTCGAAAACGACCCAGTTCAGAAACTACAACATTTCCCAGTAGTGACATCTTCTGAGAAACTTGAAAATTAATACCGTAGATAAAGTTCAGACTTCCTCCAGCAGAGGAGTTTCAATTGGCGCACATTTTAAATTAGCGGCGTGGAGGTGTACCGCCCGGTACAGACCTACCCCCCCCCCCAAATTTCCTCCAGGGGTGACACATGCAATTTGTTTGGAAACAAGGTCCAAGTTTTGGTGTTGATATGGAGATAAATTGCAGAAGTATTTATAAGATTTTCTTAATTTGGTTTGATTCAGTTTCATAATTTTTGTTGTAACTGGTGAAGTAAAGTCTTTATATTTGTAGAAGTTGAATTCAGAAGGAAAACTTTAGTTTTTAAAGTTGAGGAAAATTTTCTAAGTTCACCAAATATTGCAGTAGAATACCCAAGTGTAGTAATTGCTGATAGTAAATGTCCATGTAGTTGATTAAATTGGATGGCCAGACCGGCCGCTGCAGCTTGTGTCCAGAGGAGGCCGCTCGGACCCCTCAAGTACCCTGAGATACCGCTCGCCCGCACTATGAGGGGAGCAGAGGTGTAGAAGCACGCCGCGCCCGCGGTGAACATATACAGGCTGCGGGCCAGTAGCAGGTCGTGCGCCGCACATCAGCCTTGGCCGGGAGGAGAGCTCCGGCTCGCCGTGCACATGTCGTCCTCGCTGGGGTCGAGGGGGCCCTTCCTCTATCCCAGTCGCGGTACGGCGCCGCGCGGCTGCGGGGGCACTGAAACATTAAAGCTAGGCGGCAGAATTTGTTGGACCATCATCTTTTTTTTTTTGTTTGAGGGCTCAGGCTTGTGGAGAGCTTGAGGGGCCAGCGGCGTGCAGATATCCATGGCATTAAATAAGCCACTGTGTAGAGTGGAGCAGGAGACGGGAGCGTGATAATGGCCGTGGGAAGGACAGGATGGCAGTTTAACGGTTCGGGGCAGGTTTTACAAAAATGCTTACATATAAAACAAAATATTACAGAAGGGGCAGAAAGCCTTAAAAGTGAAACTCAAAAAAATATAACCTTCATATTCCTTTCAAGATAATATGAGGCAAGTTAGCACAGCAATTATACAGGTTTCACCTGCGACAGGTGAACCCTAAATATCCTCTCGGTGGCTGGATTGCTTAATAACAACGTAACCGGCGTAAGGAAATCGAGAATGACACACGGCCCATGAAATCTGGGGGCAAGCTTGCCCGCGGGAACAAAATTCTTGACCATTACCTGGTCACCTACCTTCAAATGGGTGGGTCTCCGTCCAAGATCATACCTTTCCCTAACCTTTTCATGAGACACTTTAAGATTGGCTTTAGCCTTCTTCCAAAGATCTTTAATGTTGTCCGGATCTATTGTCTCAGGTAGAATGTCACTCAGAGACCAGAGGTTAGAGAGCGGCGTGTTGGGAACAAACTTGAACATCAAAGAGGCTGGAGTAAATTTATGTGATACATGAACCGCCGAATTCAAAGCAAAAGCTAACAAATGCAGGGACGTGTCCCACCTGGAATGATCTTCATGGTGATAGGCAATAAGCGCGGACCTGAGATTACGGTTAACCCGTTCAGCCAGAGATGGTTGAGGGTAATAAGCAGAAGTAGTCACATGAGAGATGGACAGGTCAAAGCAGAATTTACGAAAAAGATTTGATGTAAACGCCTTAGCATTATCAGACACAATATATTGGCACGGACCAAAAGAGGCAAAAATAGAATTTAAGCAAGTAATGGTGGACTGAGCGGTAGCCAGCTTAGTCGGAAATAACCAGGAAAATCTTGTAAAACCATCTACGCATACAAAGATGAACTTGTTGGCATTTCCCTTTGACTGGGGGAAGGGTCCTACATAATCAATATACAGGCGTTCCATGGGGCGCGACGCTTGATGAGAAGACAAAAGGCCTACCTTGGTGGACATGGTTGGTTTACTAAGCAAACAGGATTTACAAGCCTTTACTAGTTCACGGATGTCACCGTCCATACCCTTCCAGATGAACATTTCACGAACCTTCTCACGAGTTTTAAAGATGCCTAGGTGCCTTCCTAATGGGGTTTCATGATAATACTTGAAGATCATAGGTACAAGAACCGCTGGAACGACAACCTTCATCATCTTATCATGCCTTGATGGGCAACATAAAACACCATTCCTCAGAACATAAGGGACGACATGATCCCCAGAGGAAAGGGTTTCCATTATCGGAGCCAGCGTCGGATCTTCACGTTGGTATTTCTCGATATCCCTAAAGAGCATGGGAGCATCTGTTAAGATGGCCTTAACACCAGATAGTATGGACTCGGGAGGTGATGAACTGTCGACCGGTTCGTGGGTCTCGACGTCATTGGAAAACATACGGCTGAGTCCATCAGCAACAACATTTTCGGTACCTCTGATATGCCTGACATCGAATTGGAAGGCAGAAATTCGGATGGCCCAACGGGCTATACGACCAGTACGACGCGGCCTACCTAAGACCCAGCTTAAGGCTAGATTATCTGTCTCCAGGTCGAATTTGACATGTTCCAGATAGAGACGGAACATTTCTAAGGCGAATAAGACTGCCAAACCTTCGAGCTCATAGATGGAATACTTGGCTTCTTGAGCCGACAAGGCCCTAGATGCATAGGCGATGGGTCGCCTCCCTAGTTCAGTCTCTTGAAGAAGGACTGCAGCTACTGCTGACGACGACGCGTCGGTTTGGACGATGAATTTCTTCGAGAAATCAGGCATAGCAAGGACAGGGGCATTACAGAGAGCTAATTTAAGATCTTCAAAAGCGGCTTGTTGAGAAGGTCCCCACTCGAATTTGATGCCTTTCCTACGAAGAAGGTTCAAGGGCGCCGCTCTATTAGCGAAGTTAGGAATAAACTTCCTGAAGAAATTCACCATACCAATGAACCTGGCGATACCTTTGATGTCCTTGGGAGGTTTAAAATCACGGATGGCCTGTGTTCTAGAATGATCGACTGCAACACCATCAGGTAACACAATATGCCCTAGGAATGATATAGAGGGCTTAGCAAAGGCAACCTTGGACAACTTGACAGTTAACCCAGCCTTACGAAGGCGATTGAGAACTTCTCGCAGATGATCTAGATGTTCTTCAACGGTCTCCGAAAATACGACGACATCATCCAAGTAGTGATACAAGTACTCAAATTTGATGTCGGAGAAGACCCTATCTAGCAGCCTAGTGAGTACAGCTGCTCCCGTGGGGAGCCCGAAAGGCACGCGGTTGTATTCGTATAAATTCCAGTCCGTGGCAAACGCTGTAAGATGTTTAGACTCTTCGGCAAGGGGAATTTGATTGTAGGCTTGATTCAAATCCAAGATGGTGAAGAACTTGGCCTTACGGAACCATGAAAAACAAGAATGAAGTTCGGGAAGGGGCACAGATTGTAACACCACCTTCCGATTGAGAGCCCTATAATCAATGACAGGCCTGAAGCCCCCTTGGGGTTTCGGGACTAGAAAAATAGGTGACGAATACGCCGACTTAGAGGGCCTAATAATACCATCCTTCAACATCTGATCGATGATTTCTTTCAGAGCCTTCATTTTAGGTGGAGATAGCCTATAAGGTGGAAAACGGACAGGAATTGAATCCGTGACCTCAATTTTGTATTCAATAAGGT
Organism: Anabrus simplex; assembly: GCF_040414725.1. Taxonomy (NCBI): domain Eukaryota; kingdom Metazoa; phylum Arthropoda; class Insecta; order Orthoptera; family Tettigoniidae; genus Anabrus; species Anabrus simplex. The sequence goes on along the minus strand of NC_090275.1, from coordinate 7,795,190 downwards.
CAGTAACACCAAGAGTATCAGAGAACACCTCTGGAAATGACTGACATAATTTACGAATACTATCAGCCTGTTCCTCAGGTAGATGTCTAAGGTCTAACAACATCTCATCCTGGGTAGGCGAAATAGATGAACATGATACAGAAATACACTTTAACAAGGTAATTTTACAATTGGACGCAAATTTGAATGTGCACGACTTACTCTGAAGATCGAGCACAAGACCAGTGTGAGAAATGAAGTCAGCTCCCAATATGATGGGGCAAGACAGGTGCTTAGCCACAAACAATTTGATTTTCCATGTAAATTTAAAAATACGAATTTTGACATTTACAGAACCGAGAATTTCTAATGGAGATGAATTAGCCGAAACATATTGAACAGGAGATGAACCATAGTCAGGTAGTTTACAAACAGATTTCAATTTAGAATACCATTCAGCCGAAATAATCGAACAAACACTGCCTGAATCTAAAAGAGCTGTTACAGGTTCATTATTTAACTCAAGTTTGAGAAAAGGGACCGGTGCGGGGGTATCCGCCGCAATCCTAAGACACTCTTTGGGGCATTCAAAAGATAGATTTGCAGATTGAACATTCCGTGAATTTACGACCTGTTTGCCAGGGGCTGAGCCTCGGGAAGATGGATTAGTCGACCCAGCCGAAGCCACTAGTCACTTTTGATTGTTGTTGGAAGTTGCACCTGAAGTTGAGCAGGAGGGGGTGCTATTCGAATTGGGACAATTCTTGGCGATATGTGAGAAAGCCCCACATTTAAAACAGCCTTGTGATGAACCAGTTCCATTCCTTGTCCCACTAGACTTGAGCAATGGGCACTTGTTCCGAAGATGGTCGGGCGACCCGCAAGCATAGCATTTACGAGGTGTGACTGGTCGGCGGGGAGGAGGAGGCCGAGGATTACCAAAAGAAGGAGGGGGTTCTTTCGCGACACGCAAAGAATCGGCGTATCTAACTCCTTCCGCTGAGACGGCCAATGCTTCAAGTTCAGAGAAGGTTTGCGGGCACGCCGCGAAACACAAATATGACCTATAGGATGGTGAAATTCCTTCTACAATAGCCTGTACAATCTGATCTTCAGGAAAATGAAGGGCAAACACCCTAGTATAGAATTTAATATCTTGGATGAAGTCTGCTAAGTTTTCATCCAAACGATGTACACGATAATAGTACTTCTGAATAAGGGAGGACCTGGCCCTAGCCGGGATGAAGTTAGCTAGCAAGTGGGCGTGGAAATCCTCAATAGATGATTGCTCGGCAATGGCTCTTACTATTTTGTCTGAGAGAATACCAATTGCATAGGGATAGATGATTTGCAAAATCTGACATGGGGAAAGAGAAAACACAAGGGCATGATCCTGAAATTCAACTAAAAATCTTAAAAATGAAATTACGTCATTGGTGGTATTAACGGAAAACTTAGAGATACCTCTGAGCAACATTGCCAATGGATGAGGCAAGCTGCTAAACCCAGGTGACATAGTAGGTAAAGGTTTCAGTGGCAAGGAAGTTAATTCAGAACGTATATTATTCAACGATGCACGGCGTTCAGACTCGTTGTCCAATGGGGCAGAGATAGTTTGAGCAGCAACGGTTATCCTATTGGCTTCTCCCTTAGGAGGCTCTTCCTCGCTACCTACATTCATCGTGGTGGGTTGATCAATTTTGGGAGGAACTTCCCCAGTTAACAATTGAGTGACCTTGCTAGATAATTCAGAAATACTTTCAAGCAACGTACTAGCTTCCTTCCTCTGAACGTCATTCAACTTCAGAGACAACAGATCGTTAACTCTATTTGAAAAATGATATAGCCTGGCTTGCACACGCTTAATTTGATTAGGAGAAGGATCATTTTCGTCAAAAAACTAACTACCGATGCTAGCCCAGTAGTATTCTCGGTGATCGTGGAAAGAGAGTCGTCAATTTCTTTCTCTCCCAAATTGGGGATGGAAATGGGCAAATCAAGGGACTCTCTAAGCTTGTTGGTGTCTATCGCAACCGTGCCTCCAGATTGCACATTTCTGATAGTTAACTCATAGATCAACTCCTCTTTGCGCAAATAGTTAAGATGGAGAACATCACGAGGGCCGGGCATGATGACAGAACAATTTTGAAACAGGAAAGATCAAAAATTCCAGCAACTGAGAAAATTGTTAGAGTTTTAATCAAAGCAATGTTTAGCTGTCAAAAGGGGCTAAATTGAGACCCATTCAACCACGCTCTGCTACCACTTGTTACCGTGTTTTTGCGGTAGGTAGAGGTGAAAGAAGGTGCGGGCGTGAACGGGTCTCAAACTACGAAATTAAGGTTAATGTAAAATTTAACCAGGTTATATTTTCTTTTCAAAATTAAGAAATAACAAGCATGGCAGGTACAGAGTAGTAAGGCAACAAAGTATAGTTACAATATTTACCGGATTTGGGCTTCGCGCCCCGACTTCACAATTCTTGGGCAATCAGCCCACCCTTACTCCAAAATAAGTTTTAACAGAGGGGCAGAAAACCCCATTCATGCTCAGGAGTACTTGCTCCAAATTACACAGAAAAGCCTCCTCGAGGCATACAACACTCAATTTTCAAGAAAGAGCCACTCGCTCTCAAACTTTAAGCCTCTCAAAGGCCACACCAAACTCCACCTTCAAGTTGTCCTCTCAGGACATAGACACAGGGGTAAAATACCCAACCTACTGAGGTCTATTAAGTGAGAAAAAGATTAATTACATGACCTCTAAAATAACAATTTGAGAGGAGGCGAACTTGCGCTCCTAATACACTTTGTTTAAAACCTACTTGGCACTAGGCCGTTAATACAAGGGCTAATCCCATACTAAAGAGGTGACTTAAGAAAGAAACAATTTACATTACTGTTACGGAAGAATCGGTTGAGAAAAATAAGTTCACCTCAGAACAATATGAGCGGGAGCTCGAGAGGGTTAAGCACTCTCTATCCCAATATGTAGTTTAAAAGATAGAATAAATACAGAGTGTCTTTACATTTTAGGGAAAGTTACATGGTGGAAACGCTTCGGACCCGCCCCGAGAGTTAAACTGCTGAGCTAGCAAGAAAAGAAGTTATTATACGGCCATTACCTTATTGTTGAACTGCTGCCCGAAGAAGGAGGCGCTTCCCGCCCCCTGCTATGTACTTTACACACTGAAAGATGGTACAGAAGTGGCACAGAGACCCCAAAATCAGCAGTTTATATACTCTCACGGAATGTTCGAGGCGTTTCAGGGAAGAAAACACCCGCCCACCATCACTTTATTGGCTAGGGTACAGCAACATATCCCCTTTGGAGAAGATACGCCTGATTGGATAGAAATTAATTTTAAAAATTCGGGATTGGCTAAATACAAAACAAGGGGAAAGAAAGGGGTATACAGCCAACTTAAACAATAACAGAAAGAAATTTAACAAGAAACAAACTTTTGAAATAAAAATTTCTCAAAAAAAACAGTTCTTTCACTTCGCACTAGGGTGCACTTTTGTTGATCTTCAGTAGTGTCCTCTAGAAGAGAAAGTTCACACTTCTTACAATAGGGAAACAAAAATGCGTCGAAAACGACCCAGTTCAGAAACTACAACATTTCCCAGTAGTGACATCTTCTGAGAAACTTGAAAATTAATACCGTAGATAAAGTTCAGACTTCCTTCAGCAGAGGAGTTTCAATTGGCGCACATTTTAAATTAGCGGCGTGGAGGTGTACCGCCCGGTACAATTATTATTATTATTATTATTTCTTTCTTCGTTATGCCGAATTTAGAGAGCACGTTTGAACTTGTTAACTTGGTCTGACGGCTTCCCCGTCTTCTTCGTCTTCTCCTCCTTCCCCTCTGGTGAATTCGCTGTGGGTTGTTTATTTCGCTCTCCTGTCCACTGTTTTGCAGTGGTCTTTTTAACTTTTTCCACGAATCTGTGATTTGGAACCAGAATTCCAAAGACGTTACGATTTTTATGGTATCGTCTGCCGTGTTTATTTCTTGTAAATACTATTTAATCTCTTCGAACCAGTTCATGTTGACGTTGACCTTATTTGAATTGATTATAGTTAACAGTTTTATTGTCTATTTTACAGATGTGTCCATAAAATTTCAAGTGTCATCAGTAAACTTAGCTGTTGCTGTGCACAAGTCATATTATTATTAGAGAATAAGCCCATTACGACTACGCGAAGTGGGCCTACTAGAGGCATGCATTTCTTTTCCTCTTTTCCCATATTTCTTTCATTGCTTACTGTGGGCTTCCTTACTGTCCTCACACGAGGTTGCTCCCGTCTTCTTCTTCTTCTGCTTCTTCTCCTTCGGTCCTTCCTCTTGGTTAACTTTCCATTTGTGAATCTTGGATGTGGAGATTACCCTGTTTTGGACGTCTGCTGCTGTAATTCATGCCTTTTCAAATCGGTTTTGATTTCGCCAATCCATTTCATTGTGTCTGCTTTAGCTTTACCCCCTGTTTCGACGGAATTCGACTGTTTGTTTTGTAAGTCTCTCTGGGTGCATTCTTTTAATGTGTCCGTAGAATCTTAGCCGGTGTCTTCTGATGTAACTGTGAATATTAGTGTACTGTTTGATTTCCTGTTTGCCTGTGAATCGGTATTGCACACCTCCGATGCAGAATGTTTATTATGATTTTGCATTCCTTTTTCTCAATGTTTTGAATGTCTGCTTTCCTGTTCAAAATGACCGTTTCTGATCCATAAAGACATTCCGATTTAAGGACTGTATTATAATGTCTTTATTTTGTGTATTAGGAGATACAATTTTTGTTATAGATATTTTGGGTTGGACAGTATGCACTTTTCATGTTTTAGCATCTAATTTAGTTGGGTTTTATTTCGAGAATATATTCCTGAATTACCTTCCACCCCTATAAAAGTCTTCAATAGCCTGTACGGATATGACTTTGACTGTTTTTATTTGCAAATAAGGACACTTAGGCTCATTTAGGGGCATCATCTCTGCCATATTTCTTTCATTATGGGATTATTTTCTATATTTGGTCCAAGTTCTGGTCATTTTTGTCTGTTTGTTCTCTTGATCAACTTGCTATTAGTGAATTTTGGTTCCTAAAGATCTTCGACTTTTGAATGTCTTCTTGTCTGGTTCCTGCCAATTTAAAGTTGTTATGTATTTTGTAAAGATATTATAATCCGATGTTTTGTAGTGAATGGGAGTGAATATGAGTCATTGACTCTCATGTGTAGACTTAAGTTGGGAAATTCTTTTGATGGACAAAAGGAAGTGCCATGTGCCATCTTATATTTTATGGTCATCTGTTTAGAACGCTGAACACCAAAACATCACGAAAAATTCTTGAGATATTTCCGTGACTTTAAACTTTACCATCTATAGGCAACTGCAGAGAAGGAATATCAAAGAAGAAGTAAATAGCTGGGTTAAAGGATCGTGCAGAAGAGTGAGAAGACGACGTGGGACAAAGAGAGGAGAACTGCTTTTTTCCCATCATGATGAAAGAGTAATGCGACAACTACTACTACTACTACTACTACTTTAGGGGAATTGTCTGAACGATTCGATGTTAAAACATGAGTCCGACAGGGAGATGGGTTGTCCCCTTTATTGTTTAATCTTGTTTTGGAAAAAGTTATTAGGACTTGGGAAAATAAAATTAAAGGACTAATCTTTGGCAGATTAGGCAACATGAAAACAAATAATTAATTTAGAGTGTTTGGCATTCGCTGATGACTTAGCAGTGTTATCCAATAACAGACAGGAAGCGATTGTATCTATTGAAAAATTCCTTGAAATTGCATCCGGAACAAGACCACAGATCTCATATCAGAAAAGTCAGTACATGGAAGGATGTCTTCGGTATTTAGGTGTACAACCAATCAAAACTTAATAAGGTCATTTAGGGATATCTCGACACGCTAAGCAAAAACCTGTAATTTTGATAAGGCTTTATTTGCAAAATAGTTCAATTTTTACCTGGTGAATTTGTACACAGTTAGTGTATGTTTTCTATTATTTATGGCAAAAAATAACACTTCATATCATTGTAAATTAGAAAAGAAATAAACGATGCAAAAATGTCCACTTCTCCCGCACTTAGGGAGAACCTGACACTAGGTAGGACCTCGGAAGGGTTACACAACTATTGTACACAGTGGGCACATATAAACTGTTCGTCGTTTCCATTTTCTGCACACATCTCGTGGAACCATTTCCTGCATTCCCCACTACACTGGACCCATGCCTCATTTCGGTTGTCGTCATAGAAATAGCCATCACATACTGCGCAGTAATTCTCCGAGCAATTACGACTGCTTGAGGAACTAATCCTGAGAAGTCACCATGGAGGATTCTTGCACTCTTCTTACACTTCCTTCTCCAGATAGGAGTCTTAATATCGGAACAGGAGATAACTCCTGCACTGAGCAACTCGGAGGTGTAAATGCAGGTGAGGCTTCATGTTCCTGTGATAATGTAGGACTACTGGCCTTAGCTTCCACAGCAATATCTTCTCCAACATGTACGTGATTTGAACCATTTTCGTCTTGCACAAGGTCGTATTCAAAAATGTCTTCTTGGAGGATATCGGGATTGTACGGATAAATGCCACATTTCCTAAATCCGCCGGTAAAATTTCCTGCTGTTGCCGATTTGTCCCAAGCCATCTTTAGAAGGTCTCCAAAATTATCTTTAGTGATCCCTTTTCCCGGGAGTATCGGGATCTCCCACGCTTGTCATGTCGACATCTCCCCGAGTTACATTGGCAGGCAAGAGGTGGCAGCACTTACCACGCTGAATGATTGGCGATTTGGAAATGACATGGCCGCTTCTCCAAAACGTGCTTCGTGCGCCTAACCTCAAACATTGTCTTAACAGTATCGCATATCTACGTATTTTGTTATACAACCTACTCATTATCTTATAGTACGTTACTTTTCCATCACATATCACTTACATACTCACCTTCAACTATTCAGATGTCTTGTATTTATAGTGATAATCGTCTGCTACCGGGATCACAATGAGCACAACACCCTACGGCTCCAGTACATGTAGTTATCAGTTCGACCTGTAGAGTACTGTGGTCACCAGTGGCGCTAAGCTTAAAAGTGTCGAGTTCTCCCTCATGTCGGGATCTCCCTAAGTTACCTTATGTAAAAATATCCCAAGTGTCTAAATTCAAATACTTGTCAGAAGTCATCCAGCCTTCAGGACTGAAACATGAAGCAAGCTAAGAAGTAACTTCTGAACTAGAAACAGCATACAGACTCATGTGGAGCAGATATAATGAAAAATCCATGTCTCGAAATGCAAGATTAAGGCATTATAACACTGTACTCAAGCCGGAAGCACTGATCATTGGGGCAGGTCATTGATTAAATGTGTAGAAAAGCAAGAAAGAAACATCTTAAGAAACATTTTTGTACCAGTCTGTACAGGGGGAATTTGGATGATAAGGAAATCTCGAGACCTACACCAACACTCACAGAAAATCTCAGACACATTTTGGAAAAGGTCTTTGAAATTTTATGGACATATTCTCAGAATGAGTAATCAGAGATTGACCAAAAGAATTGTGAACCTTGGCCTATCAATGAAAGTAAAAATCAAGTGGCTGCTCGAACTTAAAAAGGATATTCAGGAAATAGGCTTCACACATGACATTGTGCTAGACAGATCTAAGTTCAGAAAATTAGTCGGCAATCACCGCTTTAAACATCATCCAAGCAATACCACCAACAAAAGCTGGTGAGAAGATGGCAAGAAAAGCCACAGCGAGAAAATGAAGATATTTCTGGAGAAGGAAAAGGAAAAGACATCAGCTAAATAAGTTCAATCGCGCTCCTAGTCGGGCATGACGAACTAATAATAATAATTGTACCGGGCGGTACACCTCCACTCCGTTAATTTAAAATGTGCGCCTGTTGGAACTCCTCTGCTGGAGGAGGGCTGAACTTTATCTACGCTGTTAATTCTTTACTTTCTCAAAAGATGTCACCATGTGGAAAAATTTGAGTTTTTGAACTGTGTCATTTTTGATGTGTTTTTGTTTCGCTTGAAGTAAGAAGTGTGAACTTTCTCTTCTAGAGGACACTACTGAAGATCTACAATAGTGCAACCTAGTGCGGAGTCAAAGAACTATTTTGTTGGAGAAAATTTAATTTCAAGAGTTTGTTCTTTGTTAAATTTCTTTCTGTCATTGTTTAAGTTGGCAATATTTACCCCTTTCTTCCCCTTGTTATGAATGTAACCAATCCCGAATTTCTTTAATTAATTTCTGACCTATCAGGGGTATCTTCCCCCAACTTGAATCTGTTGCGGGGTCCTATCCAATAAAATATTTGTGGGCGGGTGTTTTCTTTCCCCTAACGCCTAGAACCTTCCACGAGAGGATATAAACTGCTGATTTTTGGGTCTCTGCGCCACTTCTGTTCCATCTTTCAGTGTGTTAAGTACATAGCAGGGGGCGGGAAGCGCCTCTTTCTTCGGCAGCGGTCAACAACAAGGTAATGGCCGATTAATAACTTCTTTCTTTGCTAGCTCAGCAGTTTAACTTTTGGGGCGGGTTCTAAGCGTTCTACCATGTAACCTTTTCCTAAATGTAACTACTCTTTTATATATTCTCTTTTAAAGCTTCATATTGGGATAGAGAGTGCTAACCCTCTCGAGCTCCCACTCATATTGTTGTGAGGTGAACTTAGTTTTCTCAACCTATTCTTCGATAACGTAAAACAATGTGTTCTCTTCTTAAGTCACCTCTTTAGAATGGGATTAGCCCTTGTGTTAACGGCCTAGTGCCAAGTAGGTCTTAATCAAGGTGTACTAGGAGTGCCAGTTTGCCTCCTCCCAAATTGTCATTTTAGAGGTCATTTAATTAACCTTCTTTTTCATTCAATAGACCTCAGTAGGTTGGGTATTTTACCCCTGTGTATATGTCCTGAGAGGACAGCTTGAAGGTGAAGTTTGGTGTGGCCTGTGATTGGCTTACACTTTGAGAGCAGATTGCGCTTTTGGAATTCAATTTTTGTATGCCTCGAGGAGGCTTTACTGTGTAATTTGGAGCAAGTGCTCCAGGGTTTGATTGGGGTCTTCTGCCCCTTGGTTAAAATTTGTATATCGGAAAGTTGGGCTAGTTGCCCAAGAATTGTGAACTCAGGGCTCGAAGCCCAAATTCTGTAATCTCTGTAATTGTACATTTCAAATTGTGTTTCGGCTACTAAGTACCTGTTCTTTGTTATTACTTAATTTTAAAAATATAACCTTGTTAAATTTTACAGTAACTTTGATTCCGTAGTTTGAGACTCATTCACGCCCGCACCTTCTTTCACCTCTACCTACCACCAAAACACGGTAACAAGTGGTAGCAGAGCGTGGTTGAATGGGTCTCAATTTAGCCCCTTTTGACGGCTAAACATTGTTTTGATCCGAACTCTAACTATTTTCCCAGTTGCTGGAATCTTTTGAGTTTTTCTAAATTGTTCTGTCATCATGCCAGGCCCTCGCGATGTTCTCCATCTTAATTATTTGCGCAAAGAGGAGTTGATCTATGAATTAACTATCAGAAATGTACAATCTGGAGGCACGGTTGCAGTAGACACTAACAAGCTTAGAGAGTCCCTAGATTTGCCCATTTCCATCCCCAATTTGGGAGAGAAAGAAATTGATGACTCTCTTTCCACGATCGTCGAGAATATTACTGGGCTAGCTTCTGTAGTTAGTTTTTTTGACGAAAATGATCCGTCTCCTAATCAAATTAAGCGTGTGCAAGGCAGGCTATATCATTTTTCGAATAGGGTTAACGATCTGTTGTCTCTAAAACTGAATGACGTTCAGAGGAAGGAAGCTAGTACGCTCCTGGAAAATATTTCCGAATTATCTAGTAAGGTCACTTTATTGTTGACTGGGGAAGTCCCTCCCAAATCTGATCAACCCACCATAGTGAATGCAGGTAGTGAGGAAGCGCCTCCCAAGGGAGAAGTTAATAGGATAACCGTTGCTGCTCAAACTATCTCTGCCCCATTGGACAACGAGCCTGAACGCCGTGCATCGTTGAGTAACATTCGTTCTGAATTAACTTCTTTGCCATTGAAACCTTTACCTACTATGTCACCCGGGTTTAGCAGCTTGCCTCATCCATTGGCAATGTTGCTCAGAGGGATCTCTAAGTTTTCCGTTAATACCACCAGTGATGTAATTTCTTTTTTAAGATTTCTAGTTGAATTTCAGGATCATGCCCTTGTGTTTTCTCTTTCTCCATGTCAAATTTTGCAAATTATCTATCCGTATGCTATTGGTATTCTCTCTGATAAAATCGTAAGAGCCATTGCCGAGCAATCATCTATTGAGGATTTCCATGCCCATTTGCTAGCTAACTTCATCCCTGCTAGGGCTAGGTCCTCCCTTATTCAGAAGTACTATTATCGGGTACAGCGCTTGGATGAAAACTTGGCTGATTTCATACAAGACATTAAGTTTTATACCAGGGTGTTTGCTCTTCACTTCCCTGAGGATCAAATTGTACAAGCTATTGTGGAAGGGATTTCACCACCCTACAGGTCATATTTGTGTTTCGCGGCGTGCCCGCAAACTTTTTCTGAACTTGAAGCATTGGCCGTCTCAGCGGAAGGAGTTAGATACGCCGATTCTTTGCGTGTCGCGAAAGAACCCCCTCCTTCGTTTAGTAATACTCGGCCTCCACCCCGCCGACCAGTCACACCCCGTAAATGTTATGCTTGTGGGTCGCCTGACCATCTGCGCAATAAGTGTCCACTGATCAAGTCTAGTAGGGCAAATAATGGAGATGGTTCAGCACAAGGCTGTTTTAAATGTGGGGCTTTCTCACATATCGCCAAGAATTGCCCAAACTCGAATAGCACCCCCTCCTGCTCAACTTCTGGTGCAAATTCCACCTATGCCAATAATAAAAAGTGACTAGTGGCTTCGGCTGAGTCGACTAATCCATCTTCCCGAGACTCAGCCCTGGGTAAACAGGTTGTAAATTCAGGGAACGAGCAATTTTTAAATTCATCTTTTGAATGCCCCAAAGAGTGTCTTAGGATTGCGGCGGATTCCCCCGCACCTATTCCTTTTCTTAAGATTGAGTTAAATAACGAGCCTATAACAGCTCTCTTAAATTCAGGCAGTGTTTGTTCGATTATTTCGGCTGAATGGTATTCTAAATTGAAAACGGTTTGTAAACTTCCTGACTATGTCTTTTCTCCTGTTCAATACGTTTCGGCTAATTCATCTCCATTAGAAATTCTAGGTTCCTTACTGGTCAAAATTCGTGTTTTTAAGTTTACATGGAAAGTTAAATTGTTTGTGGCCAAGCAATTGTCTAGCCCCATTATATTGGGAGCGGACTTTATTTCTCACACTGGTCTTGTGCTCGATCTCCAGTCTAGGTCGTGCACATTCAAATTTGCTTCTAATTGTAAAATACCACTATTAAAGTGTAATTCCGTGTCATGTTCTTCTATTTCGCCTACCCAGGATGAGATGTTGTTAGACCTTAGACATCTACCTGAGGAGCAGGCTAATAGTATTCGCAAACTGTGTCAGTCGTTTCCCGAGGTGTTCTCTGATACTCTTGGTGTTACTGACCTTATTGAATACAAAATTGAGGTCACGGATTCAATTCCTGTCCGTTTTCCACCTTATAGGCTATCTCCACCTAAAATGAAGGCTCTGAAAGAAATTATCGATCAGATGTTGAAGGATGGTATTATTAGGCCCTCTAAGTCGGCGTATTCATCGCCTATTTTTCTAGTCCCGAAACCCCAAGGAGGCTTCAGGCCTGTCATTGATTACAGGGCTCTCAATCGGAAGGTGGTGTTACAATCTGTGCCCCTTCCTGACCTTCACTCTTGTTTTTCATGGTTTCGTAAGGCCAAGTTCTTTACTATCTTGGACTTGAATCAGGCCTATAATCAAATTCCCCTTGCCGAAGAGTCTAAACATCTTACAGCGTTTGCCACGGACTGGAACTTATACGAATACAACCGCGTGCCTTTCGGGCTCCCCACGGGAGCAGCTGTACTCACTAGGCTACTAGATAGGGTCTTCTCCGACATCAAATTTGAATACTTGTATCACTACTTGGATGATGTCGTCGTATTTTCAGAGACTTTTGAAGAGCATCTAGATCATCTGCGAGAAGTTCTCGATCGCCTTCGTAAGGCTGGGTTAACTGTTAAGTTGTCCAAGGTTGCCTTCGCTAAGCCCTCTATGTCATTCCTAGGGCATATTGTGTCACCCGATGGTGTAGCAGTCGATCATTCTAGAACACAGGCCATCCGTGATTTTAAACCTCCCAAGGACATTAAAGGTATCGCCAGGTTCATTGGTATGGTGAATTTCTTCAGAAAGTTCATTCCTAACTTTGCTAATAGAGCGGCGCCCTTAAACCTTCTTCGTAGGAAAGGCATCAAATTCGAGTGGGGACCTTCTCAACAAGCCGCTTTTGAAGACCTTAAATTAGCACTTTGTAATGCCCCTGTACTTGCTATGCCTGATTTCTCGAAGAAATTCATCGTCCAAACCGACGCGTCGTCGTCAGCGGTAGCTGCAGTCCTTCTTCAAGAGACTGAACTAGGGAGGCGCCCCATCGCCTATGCGTCTAGGACTTTGTCGTCTCAAGAAGCCAAGTATTCCATCTATGAGCTCGAAGGTTTGGCAGTCTTATTCGCCTTAGAGAAGTTCCGTCTCTATCTGGAACATGTTAAATTCGACCTGGAGACAGATAATCAAGCCTTAAGCTGGGTCTTAGGTAGGCCGCGTCGTACTGGTCGTATAGCCCGTTGGGCCATCCGTATTTCTGCCTTCCAATTTGACGTCAGGCATATCAGAGGTACCGAAAATGTTGTTGCTGATGGACTCAGCCGTATGTTTTCTAACGACGTCGAGATCCAGGAACCGGTCGACAGTTCATCACCTCCCGAGTCCATACTATCTGGTGTTAATGCCATTTTAACAGATGCTCCCATGCTTTTTAGGGATATTGAGAAATACCAACGTGAAGATCCGACGCTGGCTCCGATAATGGAAACCCTTTCTTCTGGGGAACATGTCGTCCCTTATGTTCTGAGGAATGGTGTTTTATGTTGCCCTTCGAGGCATGACAAGATGATGAAGGTTGTCGTTCCAGCTGTTCTTGTGCCTATGATCTTCAAGTACTATCATGAGACCCCATTAGGGGGGCATCTTGGTATTTTTAAAACTCGTGAAAAGATTCGTGAAATGTTCATCTGGAAAGGTATGGACGGTGAAATCCGTGAACTAGTAAAGGCTTGTAAATCCTGTTTGATTAGTAAACCAACCACGTCCACCAAGGTAGGCCTCTTGTCTTCGCATCAAGCATCGCGCCCCATGGAACGCCTGTATATTGATTATGTAGGACCCTTCCCCCAGTCGAAGGGAAATGCCAACAAATTCATCCTTGTATGTGTAGATGGTTTTACCAGATTTTCCTGGTTATTTCCGACTAAGCTGGCTACCGCTCAGTCCACCATTACTTGCCTAAGTTCTATTTTTGCTTCTTTTGGTCCGTGCCAATATATTGTATCCGATAATGCTAAGGCTTTTACATCTAATTTATTTCGTAAATTCTGCTTTGACTTATCCATCTCTCATGTAACTACTTCCGCGTATTATCCTCAACCATCTCTGGCTGAACGGGTTAATCGTAATCTCAGGTCTGCACTGATTGCCTATCATCATGATGATCATTCCAGGTGGGACACGTCCCTGCATTGGTTAGCTTTTGCTTTGAATTCGGCGGTTCATGAATCTCACAAGTTTACTCCAGCTTCTTTGATGTTCAAGTTTGTTCCCAACTCGCCGCTCTCTAACCTCTGGTCTCTGAGTGACATTCTACCCGAGACAATAGATCCGGATAACATTAAAGATCTTTGGAAGAAGGCTAAAGCCAATCTTAAAGTGTCTCATGAAAAGGTTAGGGAAAGGTATGATCGTGGACGGAGACCCACCCCTTTGAAGGTAGGTGACCAAGTTATGGTCAAGAATTTTGTTCCCGCGGGCAAGCTTGCCCCCAGATTTCATGGGCCTTGTATAATTCTCGATTTTCTCACGCCGGTTACATTGTTAGTAAGCAATCCAGCCACCGAGAGGATATTTAGGGTTCACCTGTCCCAGGTGAAACCGGTGTAAATTTTGTGTCAACTTGCTTCATATAATTTGAAAGGAATATGAAGGTTATATTTTTTTTTGAGTTCAACTTTAAGGCTTTCTGCCCTTTCTATAATATTTTGGTCTTATATGTAATCCTCTTGTAAAACCTTCCCCGATCCGTTAAACTGCCATTCTGTCTTTGCCTCGGCCATTACCACGCTCCCGTCTCCTGCTTCAATACACACTGTGGCTTAATTTGAGTAAATGCCATGGATATCTGCACGCCGCTGACCCCTCGACCTCCTCACCAAGCCTGTGCCCTCAAAGAAACATGATGGTCCAACACAATTCTGCCGCCGAGTTTTTATGTTTCAGTGCCCCCGCAGCCGCGCAGCGCCGTGCAACAACTGGGGAGGGGGATGGGCCCCCTCCTCTCCAGCGAGGACGACATGTGCACGGCGAGCCGGAGCTCTCCTCCCGGCCAAGGCTGATGTGCGGCGCACAACCTGCTACTTGCCCGCAGCCTGTATATGTTCACCGCGGGCGCGGCGTACTTCAACACCTCTGCTCCCCTCATAGTGCGGGCGAGCGGTATCTCAGGGTACTTGAGGGGTCCGAGCGGCCTCCTTTGGACGCAAGCTGCAACGGCCGGTCTGGCCATTCAACTTAGCCTACATCAACTACATGGACAGTCACTATAAGAGATGACTACACTTGGGAATTCAACAACAAATTTGGTGGACATTGCAAAATTTTTCATCACCTTTTAAAAGATTATCTTCAGAAATTCGCCTTCTACAAACATAAAAACCTTACGTTACCAATTACAACAAAAATTTTGGAACTGAATTAAGAATTTCTCAAATACTTCTGCAAATTATTTTAATATCAACATCAAAACTTGGACTTTTGTTTTCAAACTGACTTCATGTGAAATCCCTGGAGGAACTTTTGGGGGGGGAGGTCTGTACCGGGCGGTACACCTCCACTCCGTTAATTTAAAATGTGCGCCTGTTGGAACTCCTCTGCTGGAGGAGGGCTGAACTTTATCTACGCTGTTAATTCTTTACTTTCTCAAAAGATGTCACCATGTGGAAAAATTTGAGTTTTTGAACTGTGTCATTTTTGATGTGTTTTTGTTTCGCTTGAAGTAAGAAGTGTGAACTTTCTCTTCTAGAGGACACTACTGAAGATCTACAATAGTGCAACCTAGTGCGGAGTCAAAGAACTATTTTGTTGGAGAAAATTTAATTTCAAGAGTTTGTTCTTTGTTAAATTTCTTTCTGTCATTGTTTAAGTTGGCAATATTTACCCCTTTCTTCCCCTTGTTATGAATGTAACCAATCCCGAATTTCTTTAATTAATTTCTGACCTATCAGGGGTATCTTCCCCCAACTTGAATCTGTTGCGGGGTCCTATCCAATAATATATTTGTGGGCGGGTGTTTTCTTTCCCCTAACGCCTAGAACCTTCCACGAGAGGATATAAAAGTCTCTGCGCCACTTCTGTTCCATCTTTCAGTGTGTTAAGTACATAGCAGGGGGCGGGAAGCGCCTCTTTCTTCGGCAGCGGTCAACAACAAGGTAATGGCCGATTAATAACTTCTTTCTTTGCTAGCTCAGCAGTTTAACTTTCGGGGCGGGTTCTAAGCGTTCTACCATGTAACCTTTTCCTAAATGTAACTACTCTTTTATATATTCTCTTTTAAAGCTTCATATTGGGATAGAGAGTGCTAACCCTCTCGAGCTCCCACTCATATTGTTGTGAGGTGAACTTAGTTTTCTCAACCTATTCTTCGATAACGTAAAACAATGTGTTCTCTTCTTAAGTCACCTCTTTAGAATGGGATTAGCCCTTGTGTTAACGGCCTAGTGCCAAGTAGGTCTTAATCAAAGTGTACTAGGAGTGCCAGTTTGCCTCCTCCCAAATTGTCATTTTAGAGGTCATTTAATTAACCTTCTTTTTCATTCAATAGACCTCAGTAGGTTGGGTATTTTACCCCTGTGTATATGTCCTGAGAGGACAGCTTGAAGGTGAAGTTTGGTGTGGCCTGTGATTGGATTACACTTTGAGAGCAGATTGCGCTTTTGGAATTCAATTTTTGTGTGCCTCGAGGAGGCTTTACTGTGTAATTTGGAGCAAGTGCTCCAGGGTTTGATTGGGGTCTTCTGCCCCTTGGTTAAAATTTGTATATCGGAAAGTTGGGCTAGTTGCCCAAGAATTGTGAACTCAGGGCTCGAAGCCCAAATTCTGTAATCTCTGTAATTGTACATTTCAAATTGTGTTTCGGCTACTAAGTACCTGTTCTTTGTTATTACTTAATTTTAAAAAGAAAATATAACCTTGTTAAATTTTACAGTAACTTTGATTCCGTAGTTTGAGACTCATTCACGCCCGCACCTTCTTTCACCTCTACCTACCACCAAAACACGGTAACAATAATAATAATAATAATAATAATAATAATAATAATAATAATAATAATAATATTATTAATAATAATAATAATTCCTGAGGTAGTATTGATTGCCTGAAAATGTTCAGTTTTAACCCTAATACAGCACGTGGATTAATTGTAAAGGATCGATTTCATCAATGTCTTATTTACTGAGGCAGAAGGACATTCCTGTGGACTGAAAGCGAACGACTTTACTCTGCTGAATTCCTTCTTTCTTCACAAGTCTTATTTGCCATATAAGCTTATTTTCTGCTCTCTTCTACGTGTGATCCGCACAATGCTCGCCGGCTTCATTTTATTTGTCAGACCGAGCTCGCGTAAGTGACCCCAAGGGAATCACAAGAAACAAGAAACAGGTGGGGGAGGACAGGCCTGCCAACTTTCCAGTGCGTGTATCTATATATAAACCGTTATGAAGGATACACCTGGGAAATTTTCTTGCGAACAATCTCCATCACGTTTTAACATGGCGAGGTAGGTTTTGTTTGAAGCTCTATCAAGACCTGATCATAGGAGGAGCTTGGGAACACCCTCAGGCCTTATCTACTACAAGGCACTGAGGGGAGGGAAGTACCGGAGACATTTTCCTTTTACCCTAAGTAGGTTGCTCGCCTCAAGAAGACTTGTAACATGCGCTGATCTTTAACCTAACGGGTAGCACGAGAAGCGCTCTGTCAAATGTACCACGGATGTTGCACAAAAGAAGAGAAAGGAATCTCAGATTATAGAATTATTTCTTTCACAATTTGCTTCACATCACACCGACACAGATTGGTCTTATGGCGACGATGGGAAAATGAAAATGGGAAACCACGGAAAGTCATGCTCAGAACTGCCAACAGTGAGGTTCGAACTTACTATCTCCCTCCCGAATGCAAACTGATCGCTACATTACCCAAGCCACTTGTTCGGTGTTACACAGTGTAAGGACGTGAGTAGTCAAACACTTTGTGTCGCCTGCTCAGCTGGAAGTTCCAAAGGTGCTTTATCGGTGTTTTGACGTAAAATGCGCGAAGGGAAAACGAATAAGAGACGAGGAAAGTAGCTTTGTTCTCATTGACAACACAGGCTTTGCTTCGTTGGTCATGGCGGCACTTTCCGTGTGTTGAACGTCTGGGTGGAACAAGACCCGCCAATGATGCACAAGTTCTCCGGTGGTCAGTGCTGCCAACACTTGGGACAAGTAGCTAAAACTGGTTGCCAAAATGGCTAAATGTGTGAAGTAGTCTGTAAACAGTTGCTATATGCATCAGTATAAATCGTAAGTATTTATTCAGTAGTATGTTAGAGTGAAAACTTCTTTGGTTATTTTTAAGTGTCGTCTAACCCGGTCTAACGTAATGTAGCGCGAGTAACATAAGTTCTAGGGGTTCCGCTGGATCATGCCCCTAATGGTAATGCAAAAATCATAACATGATCGTTGTGCAGTCTACTATACACTTGTCATTCGCTTCAGTAACTTTGCGTTCTAAGCAATTACTCCTTACAGCATAGGTTTACGCACACACACACACACACTCTCTCTCTCTCTCTCTCTCTCTCTCTCTCTCTCTCTCTCTCTCTCTTCTTTTAAAGTGTAGTAGCTGAATATTCGTTTTTCTTAATGGCACTGAACTGACTGACCTAAAATATACATCAACCTCGTCCCTCTTCAAATGCATCCATTACAGATCATTTGACATTGCTGTTGATTTTTCTGATGACCTGTAAGCTGCCCTTGTCCCTACAAATCGAAAAACATATGAAAGAACAACATTTTTTCCTACGGCTAAACACACACTCGACCTAATGCATTCGAATGAGGAAAAGTAAAGACCGAAAGAGCAAACTAGACCAATTCTAAACAGGAATTTCATATTCCTGCATCTTTATACTCATTAAATTCTAGCAGAATTCAGTCGTGGAGAACCTATTTTTGCAGTTATGAAAAATTATATTCCTCCACTTAATTTCAATTTTGCCAAGACTGCATTGAAATTATACAGCTAAGTCTGTGATAGACTTTTTACTTTAGTTGTGATTTTTTTCAGAGGATTTCGATGTTGGCAGGTAGCCGATTTTGCATTTCTGTAACTACATTTTTTGTAAAATTTACATACTTATCTCTTAAACTCTCCTTGGTGTCATTTCATTCTGAAATGTATCACCAAGTATGCTACGCAGATAAGGGAGAGGAACACGCTGAGTCGTAATTCTTGGTTTATGGCACAGGGACGTTCAATTACTTTTATTATCGTTAATATAGGAATTACTTCACAAAATGTCCAAACTAGAAATATGAAAATCTGTAGCTGCACTGAGTCATAATGAAAACCTCCAAGGTCAATATGGTTAAAATGGCCTAATTACGAAACTAAAGTGGCCAAAATGTCACTAGTCGCTCTTTTGGAACTTTGTGGCCAACCTAACAGTCTTAATACTCTTAGTGGCTAAACTGGTAACCCTGTCGATGGTTCCAGGACCAAGGAGTGGATTGCAATAATTAGCGAGTTGAACGGTGGGTGGACCGTTCCGACAGGTGTTTTAAAGTGTCACGGAGGTGTATCTATGTCGGCTTGCTCTATAATGTGTACCTCGATAACCATTCATTGACCTCCCATAATCATGGCTAACTTACTCCCTCAAGGCACTTCCTATGTATGCATTAGAATAATTCTCCTTGTTGCCGCTACCGTATGTAGCCAACATTAGTTGATCAGTATCGTCCCATTCTCTCCTTGTTCTAATTTTCCCTCGCGTCACCAACATCGCCGACTCACCATCGATCTGTCAGCTTACTTAAATGTATCGTTAATTAATCAAAGTGTGTATGTGAGCAAGAAGATCGGACAGATCCGTAAGCACTCGGTTAAGATCGGAAATCTCTCTTCCACGGCGACATTCTGAATAGTCCAGTTCAATAAGGTTAAATGGGGTGGGATAGCTGTGCGAAGTACTGGCCATGAATAGAGCCACAGAAAGGAACCAGATGGAGAGAGTCTGCTCTAAGAAGATCACATCTCAAAGGTGTCCGGATTCACTAACACAAACTTAGAGGAACTGTACCTCGATAATGTTAAATTAGCCATACTCAAGGTTCCTGTTTTTTCTTATATAGGCCTATAAGATATGATTTTATGAACATTTTATTGTCATTTTAGAGATATATTTAAATTATACTGAATCATTTCAATATGAAACCGTTATATTTATACTTTTGTTAATCTATGTACAGGCCATGAAGGCCCTTGTAGAGGTGGAAGGTAAAGGATTCCAATATCCGTAACCTCGACATCTGATGGTTTAGGGTGGTTAGCTCTACACCCGGCCGCCTTTGCCCTCAGGAATTAACCTCGAACTAATTCTTGGTCTAGGCTGAGTGAACCTAGAATTTTGTTAAGAAGTTAACCGTTGCAAAGTGAATCAATATAAATAAGCATTTATTTTGAAGATTTTCATGTTTACCTAAGTTTGCGGGATCATTTTATGTAGTGAAGTAACATAAAATTACCGAGCTAGTTTGCTGCGTGGTACGAACAGCCGAGCAATACTGAGATGAGGTTGAATACGAACTTGACTTTTCCGTGGTGTACTGTTTGCTCACAAGGTAAAGTCAGAGGCAAGTTTCCCTCCTTAAAAGTCCTAGTTCATCGTCGTAGAAAACCTATCTCATTTATTGCAACCTGTAACATTTGAGAAACGGTATATTTCTGCTCCGGGTGGAAGCTACTGTCGTCCATTTTTTCTAGATAAACAACATTTATCAGCGCAATTCTTTGATTTCCTCGGACGCTTTACAGAGTTCCTTTTGGACATAAATAAGTTTCATGGCTGAGGGTCATCTGAAAATTTAGGTTACGGAAGTTAACGTGAGGGAAGTGTAACCTAGCACACGTTACAGGCTGTGATGTAAGGTGTGGATGGATGATCAGACAATGTATACTAGCTACCGTGCAGGCTTTGATGTAAGGTATGGATGTATGGCCAGACAATGTATCCTAGCTACCGTGCAGGCTTTGATGTAAGGTATGGATGTATGGCCAGACAATGTATCCTAGCTACCGTGCAGGCTTTGATGTAAGGTATGGATATAAGGCCAGGCAATGTATCCTAGCTACCGTGCAGGCTCTGATGTAAGGTATGGATGTATGGCCAGACAATGTATCCTAGCTACCGTGCAGGCTCTGATGTAAGGTATGGATGTATGGCCAGGCAATGTATCCTAGCTACCGTGCAGGCTCTGATGTAAGGTATTGATGGATAGCCAGGCAATGTATCCTAGCTACCGTGCAGGCTGTGATGTAAGATGTGGATGGATGGTCAGGCAATGTATACTAGCTACCGTGCAGGCTGTGATGTAAGGTATGGATGGATGATCAGACAATGTATCCTAGCTACCGTGCAGGCTGTGATGTAAGGTATGGATGGATAGCCAGGCAATGTATCCTAGCTACCGTGCAGGCTTTGATGTAAGGTGTGGATGTATGGCCAGGCAATGTATCCTAGCTAACGTGCAGGCTTCGGTGTAAGGTATGGATGGATGGCCAGGCAATGTATGCTAGCTTCCGTGCAAGCTTTGGTGTAAGGTATGGATGGTTGGCCAGACAATGTATCCTAGCTACCGTGCAGGCTTTGATGTAAGGTATGGATGTATGGCCAGGCAATGTATCCTAGCTACCGTGCAGGCTCTGATGTAAGGTATTGATGGATAGCCAAGCAATGTATCCTAGCTACCGTGCAGGCTGTGATGTAAGATGTGGATGGATGGTCAGGCAATGTATCCTAGCTACCGTGCAGGCTCTGATGTAAGGTATTGATGGATAGCCAGGCAATGTATCCTAGCTACCGTGCAGGCTGTGATGTAAGATGTGGATGGATGGTCAGGCAATGTATACTAGCTACCGTGCAGGCTGTGATGTAAGGTATGGATGGATGATCAGACAATGTATCCTAGCTACCGTGCAGGCTGTGATGTAAGGTATGGATGGATAGCCAGGCAATGTATCCTAGCTACCGTGCAGGCTTTGATGTAAGGTGTGGATGTATGGCCAGGCAATGTATCCTAGCTACCGTGCAGGCTTATGTGTAAGGTGTGGATGGATGGCCAGGCAATGTATGCTAGCTTCCGTGCAAGCTTTGGTGTAAGGTATGGATGGTTGGCCAGACAATGTTACATAGCAACCGTGCAGGCTGTGTTTTATGGCCGGTGGTCATCTGAAATAGGCAGCCTTTAATGGATGGCCATGAGCGGGAGACATATTCGCGATCATTTCATTTTCGCAATGTGAAAGGTGTTCTTTTGTTAAACGAATGTTTTCGGAAAGCTCTTCAGCTCAGACTCTGGTTGGTTCCTCAATAAACATCAGTAGAGGTTATAAGGTTACGGGAAAGCAGAAGAAGCCGATGGGGATCTGCTAGCTAAGGTGAGAAGTGAGGTGTTTAGTCGTTGCTCTCCTCACTGAACCAGTATGACCGGCATTATGAGTAACACTTTAGTCGTGTTCTGAACACTACCTGTAGCCGTGGTTAAGACTGGCACTTCAGGATAAGCTCTGACCTGTGGCTAAGTACTCCATCAAGCAGCGGCAGCAGGTGGGTAGCAACACGATATTTGATATAAGAAGCTGTTGGTAAGCTTGAAGTCATTTAAACTGAAT
The DNA here is from genome assembly GCF_040414725.1 of Anabrus simplex. Classification (NCBI taxonomy): domain Eukaryota; kingdom Metazoa; phylum Arthropoda; class Insecta; order Orthoptera; family Tettigoniidae; genus Anabrus; species Anabrus simplex. The sequence goes on along the minus strand of NC_090275.1, from coordinate 7,772,979 downwards.
GTCGTCATTGTGAGAGTTGCTGTTGTTAGGTACTAAGTATTTCTTTTCCTCGTGAACACACGAACTGAGAACGCTCGAAAGAACTTATGGTGAGGGAGAGAACATCAGCTCTAAATGTGAGAAGATACAAAAAAGGCGTGCCGATCCTTTTATCTCCCGGAATGCTTTCTAAACCTCTACACATGTTGGCAGATTTGTGTCACGGCTCAAATGGATTGCTTTGCAGGAATGTCTGTATAAATGGATGTCATGTTGTAAAATTCTGTCAAAATATTGCGACCACTTAAAGTATTAAAATGAAGTAGCTTTCCCCAAGTTCTTTTGATATTTTAAGCAGTTATTTGCCAGCGATGCTCCTAATGTCTTCGTCCCATCGCTGTGTGGTCTTCCTCCTCGTCTGTTGGACTCCTCTCAATACCTATATCTTTCATCTCTTCCCAGGGACATTGGTGTTCAACTCACACTTACCGTTCTCTCCAGGACGTCATATGCTAAAGTGATTTCTTTTCTGTCCTCTTCCTATCTTTCCGAATAAAACCTCTTTGGGTTAAGAATACATAAATATATAAATGAAGCATGTAATGTTATTTTACACACTTTTACTCCTATTTGAATGCCCACCACAATAGAGCAGGTCTATATGCGTACTAGTTCAGCGAATGATTATGAAATCGAAAGAATACGAGAAAGAGCTATAATATTTAAGATATTATCTAAAGGGAGACAAGAATCTAATTGTGATGGGACAATTGAATGAAGTAGTAAGCCATAGAAGAGGCGGTAATGCAGTAGGAGAAGTCAGATTGGGGCAAAGGAATTAAAGAGGAAGCCTGCTCGTTGAATTCTGCACCGATCATAATTTATTTCTCGCTAAGAACTGGTTCAAACAGCACAACCGACGGCTGTATACGTGGACGAGACCTGGAGACATTGGAAGGTATCAAATAGACTTCATTATGATTAGGAAGAGATTCAGAGTCCAGGTGCTGGATTGCAAGACTTTCCCAGGAATAGACGTGGATTCTGAACAAAACTTGTTGGTTATGAAATTCCATCTGAAGGAAATGAAGAAAGGGACGCAACGAGATAGGATCTACACAAGTTGAAAGAAAAGAGCTTGAGTGAGTTTTTAAGCAACATGTTGCACAAGGACTGAAAGAAACACAATAGGGGACGAATGGACAGTCGTGAAGAATGAGGTCAGTAGGAAGGCTGAAGCTCCTCCTAAGAAAATAATAAATAATAATATCGTATTTACGTCCCATTAACTACTTTTGACGGTTTTTGGAGTCGCCACAGTACCGGAATTTTTTTCCGCAGGAATTCTTTCACGTACCAGGAAAATTACCGACGCGAGGATGTATTTGAGCACGTTTAAATACCACTGAACTGAGCCAGAATGGAGCCTGCCAAGTTGGAGTCAGAAGGCCAGCGCCTCAATCTTCTGAGACACTACGTTCGAAAAAATAGGCGTCTTATGGTAAAACATTTACTTGTCGACGCAATTTCCGAGTTTCGAGCACGAGGATGTCGAATCACGCTAGACGCAACGACGTGCAAAAACACTGGCTCTGTTAAAAAAGGGGAGAATGGAAAATACCACTCTGTCCATTTGCATAGGCAATAGTAATTCCATTTCTTCCTGTAAAAACCATATCGCTGAGGCCATATCCACGAATATTGCTTGGCTCTGCTAATATAAATGTTTATGATTATTTTCAGTGATATTCCGCTTGTATACGTTTTCAGAAACATGGAAACAGTGCACTTTTTCACTGTTAGTTACTAATGCTACGACCCCGTGTGACATACAAAAATACCCATTGAGTTGTGTCGCACAGTGCGGGGACTGATGAGAAATGAGTTGGCCAGAAGGGGGAGGGATTTTTTTGAAGTGAATAAAATTTCGATTTTCCAGTCGACATAGGCCGAGCGGATGACCGTAATATCGTTAAAATAGATTTGTCCGTGTGCCATTGAATGGTTCGAGCCATAGCAGTAATGTGATTTCAATAGCGTGGCAGTCGATCACTTTTACGAGGACGTGATAAGCCCTAGCCTCCTCAATAATGATCACTGCTACATTAACAGAGAACGCCCCTGATAAGCTCCGAGACATTAACGGTCGTTACTGAACTGTGACACAACTCCTGAGTAGCAGCGACAAGTTCATTGTTCGCTTTAATTACCAGAAATATCTGTTAATAAATGCTTACGTCGTGAAGGCTTGTAATATTTATTTTTCAGATTACTTGAAGTCATGTGGTGTGATTAGGATTAAACAACCAGTGGTTATGTTAGAAAATTAACATAATACGATGAAGGGAGGCGCCTTGGAGCTCCACTAGATGGTTCATCACGGGGCTGCTGTGACCAGCACATGTTGAGTAAGGTCTGCCAACATTAGATAAGAGAAACCGCTGCTGGAAACCAAATACTTCCGGGCTCTTGAATGTACACTCTATTTCCTACATATATACAGATGGCAGGGAATGTTGTACGTATAACAGTGAATTATATTTATGTGGAAATATTTATCTTTCGGATATACTGAACCGTAGGTGTCTGACTCGTTGGCTGAATGGTCAGCGTTGAGGCCTTCGCTGCAGAGGATCTCAGGTTTGATTCCCGGCCGGGTCAGGGATTTTAATCACGTCTGATTAATTCTTCTGACCCGGGCACTGGGTGTTTGTGTTTGTACAAACACTCTCCTCTTCATATTCAGGCAACACACTACACTACCAACCATCACAGAATCACGCAATAGCAAATACATTCCTCCATATAGGGTTGGCGTCAGGAAGGGCATCCTGCCGTAAAAGAGGGCCAAATCATATGTGCGATACATTTCGCACCCGCGACCCAACAGATGTGGAGAAAAGCCATGGAAGAAGTAGAAGAAGACTGAACCGTAGGTACTGCGATGGCACGTTGCAAAACACAGTAACTTATGAGTGACGCCGAAGCGAGTTCAAGGAAGTACGTTGGTTTGCTTTTTTATACTATGAGTGTTGCGAGTTCCAACCTGACGCGACAAACGCAGCCCACCAGTACGAAAGTCAAAGTACTAGAGCGAATCAGAAGCACAGGAACTATATGTTTACAAACACATACATAGACAGCACTACCGTGGTTGTTTGTGACCTTGAGGTTTATTGCGCCATTGCCTCTTTCTTCACGTTCTAATTTACGCTTGTAAAACCAATTTTGTTGAGTATTGTTATCTCTGTCATAGTATGTAATTGTATACAATTGTGCTCTAATCTACATCTGTAAATCATTTGCCTCATTTGCCTGGTGTGAAAATGGGAAACCACGGAAAACCATCTTCAGGGCTGCCGACAGTGGGGCTTGAACCCACTATGTCCCGATTACTGTATACTGGCCGCATTTAAGCGACTGCAGCTATCGAGCTCGGTCCTATAAGTTTCAAGAGACATCACGCTGTCGGGTGTGTTCTGCTTACCCGAAAGGACGTGGGTTCGATTGTACATTCAGGAGAGAAACAGTGCTCAGAAGTTCACTCAATCTGCAACGACAATAAATACCAGGACCTTGTACTCCTTCAAGGGCCTCCATGGTGTCGGAAGTCATAACCAGGGCTAGCATTGTGTTGACACGTCATCTTTTAACAACAGACATTGCTAACTTGTACAAAAATCCTGATCGTAGTTCCCATATTGTCGAAATGCTAAATTGTCCGGCTGCGTGGCTAAACGTGCTAGTTTTGTTCAGAAGGGTCCCGGGTTCGATTCCAGGCAGGATCGACCATTTTAACTTCGTCTGGTTCATTTCTCCGGGTCGGGGGCTGCGTATTTGTGTTCGTCTTAAAAGTATAAGTTCAATTCAGCAAATTCGATTCATAATTAATAATCAGAAACATACAAAATTGTAGTTGACTAAATGATCGTTAACGTACAGCTAATTTAATCTTCTTGTTCTTTCCCTTCACCCTCTTTCCTCTCGTCTTCCGACATAATAGGTTTTTCTTGGAACATTCTATTTTTGTCTTCAGTTATTACTTTAGCTGTTCAATGGAATAGTGAATTTTATGTAATTTTTAATTCTACTAAGTCTTCTTCATTTTCTTTAAACCAGTTGGGTTTTGTTTTGCGGTTACGGAAGAAGTCAAAGATTTGTTTAGTTGATATATTGGGCTTCATTCTGATTATGAGAAGATGGCCGTAAAAATGTATGCTTCTTTTTCGCATAGTATCTGAGTGTTATTGAATTTTCTTGTCGATCGTTTCAATCTTGATGTATATTACGTTATTGACCTACAATTTTGGTCCTACGACCTTTCTTAAAGTTTTCCTGTCTTTTAGTTCGAGTTGCTCCATCGGGCCTTTCAAATTCATGTTCAGTGTTTCTTCTGTGGATGTTTCTTCAGGTTTAATCACAGTTTTATAATGTTTAATTTTGGAGCCCATGAAAGGGATTTGTTGTGGTATGTATATTTCGTGAGTAATTTTTAAAAATGACTTTACATAAAAATTTCCTAAATGCGTTGCTTTGTCAATATTGAAATTTTGATTTCATGCAGATACCTTCGATTCTGAAGGTTTTAGGTCATGTTATACTATTTTGTGTTTTTTGGTAATTTTCTAAAATTATACGTCATTACTTGGTAATTTTATAGAATTTATTAGGCTATTTTGTACTTTTTGCGTCTTTTGTTACATGTTTGGGGATTTTGAGGCATTACGTGTCTGGTATTGAGGATGGATACGGAGAGAACGCTTCGTCAGACTGGGGACTAAAGACACTTTGTTCAGCACTTACTTCTTGGAAATGTCGAAATTCCAGGAGACACACGTCCAATTGGAGAAGCCTTCCTCATAAACAGTCGGGATTTTCTCTGTCAAACGTAAAGAGTTTCATGTTGTTTACTTTACATAGCGAAAGCCCAAAAGGTTAGGCTGTACCAACTCGATTAGTAAATTGATGGTAAAATTTCTGTTTAAATTTGTCATTTTTTAAAGTCTTCAGATCATGTTACTGACTTTTTCTTTCATTTAATACACTTTTTTTTAACATTTTGAGTTCATCAAAATTTGGCTCTGCTTATAACCATCAACGCGAAGGTTTTACATTTAAACAGACTCAAAAATCCACCAACCTCATCTAGAATTTATCCAGAACGACGACAAGATTTGTTCTACGCCTTTCTTCTCCTTCTGCATGTGAACATTTCAGCCAAAAGTTTTACGCTGGAGACAATTTAAAAAACAGTCCAACACTTTAGCTCTCCTGAGGATCAGATGCTTACAAAATACGAGACGAAACGCGTGAACTATGCTTCCTGTCATTCATGGACGAAAGTGAGGCCGTAATATCCTGGCAGCGACAAGAATGGAGTAGAGAATTTATTCCTTGGAGAACAATGAATGAAGTTCTGGCTGACGCCACCCCCTTAAACGATGATGTTCCGTGTTGCTATCACCAGTTAAAAGATGGGCCCCGTAAACAAGCTTGTGTCGTGAGGTTTATGAGCTCGTGATGTGGTGAAGCTCTTGTTCGACCTCCATAAACTTACTTACGACCATCCTTTGACGAGCAGAACATTCACTAACTGAAAGCACACTCTTCGGCAAGTTAATTTTCCGAAATGATAAATGGATGGTCAAGAGGAACTTCAAACAGTGGACCGAGAGTGATGTGTCAATGGTAAAATGATCACGTCCAGGTCACTGTAATTATTGCGGGTAGATTTGTTATAGCGTGTGGGCGTACGACTAAAAGGGATCCCAGGAGCTTTTAACTTGAGAGCCTGTGTTGGAGACCTGGTGGCCATTATTTACGTTTTTGCATTGCTTCCCCCTTACTGCTAGGCTTCTCAATTTCATCTGTCCTATCTGACCTCTCTTATCAACCCTTGTTCTTTTGCCACCCCGACGTTATTATAGCATTCGAGGCCAGGGGGTAGTTCATTTTCACGCCTTCGTAGGCGTTGTCTTTCTTTGGCCGATACCTACATACTTCTAACTGTCGGACCCCTTCCATTTCTTCCTCTGATTAGTGCTACTATAGGCCGGTTCCCTACTTGGACTTCCTCTTAAAACAATAACCACCACCACTACCTGTGACCGTTACCGAAAGAAACCAATATTTCCTTTGTGAAATTCAACTGATGATAAATATGTCTCTCGGTCATGGCCATTCGAAAACGGCTGCTAATTCCAGATGACCATCAGCCGTAAGACAGCCTGCACGGTTGTTAGCTTACATTGCCTGACCATCCATCCATATCTTACATCACAGCCTGCACGGTTGTTAGCTTACATTGCCTGGCCATCCATCCATACCTTACATCACAGCCTGCACGGTTGTTAGCTTACATTGCCTGGCCATCCATCCATACCTTACATCACAGCCTGCACGGTTGTTAGCTTACATTGCCTGGCCATCCATCCATACCTTACATCACAGTCTGCACGGTTGTTAGCTTACATTGCCTAGCCATCCATCCATACCTTACATCACAGCCTGCACGGTTGTTAGCTTACATTGCCTGGCCATCCATCCATACCTTACATCACAGCCTGCACGGTTGTTAGCTTACATTGCCTGACCATCCATCCATATCTCTTACATCACAGCCTGCACGGTTGTTAGCTTACATTGCCTGGCCATCCATCCATACCTTACATCACAGCCTGCACGGTTGTTAGCTTACATTGCCTGGCCATCCATCCATACCTTACACCACTGCCTGCACGGTTGCTAGGTAACACTGTCTAGCCATCCATCCATACCTTACACCACTGCCTGCACGGTTGTTATGTAACATTAACTGGCCATCCATCCATACCATACACCACAGCCTGCACGGTTGTTATGTAACATTATCTGGCCATCCATCCATACCTTACATCACAGCCTGTACGGTTGTTATGTAACATTATCTGGCCATCCATCCATACCTTACATCACAGCCTGCACGGTTGTTATGTAACATTATCTGGCCATCCATCCATACCTTACACCACAGCCTGCACGGTTGTTATGTAACATTATCTGGCCATCCATCCATACCTTACATCACAGCCTGCACGGTTGTTATGTAACATTATCTGGCCATCCATCCATACCTTACATCACAGCCTGCACGGTTGTTATGTAACATTGTCTGGCCACCCATCCATACCTTACACCACAGCCTGCACGGTTGCTAGGTAACATTATCTGGCCATCCATCCATACCTTACATCACAGCCTGCACGGTTGTTATGTAACATTATCTGGCCATCCATCCATACCTTACACCACAGCCTGCACGGTTGTTATGTAACATTGTCTGGCCACCCATCCATACCTTACACCACAGCCTGCACGGTTGCTAGGTAACATTATCTGGCCATCCATCCATACCTTACATCACAGCCTGCACGGTTGCTAGGTAACATTGTCTGGCCACCCATCCATACCTTACATCACAGCCTGCACGGTTGTTATGTAACATTATCTGGCCACCCATCCATACCTTACATCACAGCCTGCACGGTTGTTAGATTACATTGCGTGGCCATCCATCCATATCTTACACCACAGCCTGCACGGTTGTTAGCTTACATTGCCTGGCCATCCATCCATACCTTACACCACAGCCTGCACGGTTGCAAAGTTACACTTACGTCACACCAAATTCCGTAGGGCAAATTTTCAGACGAACCCCAGCCGTAAGACATATTTATGTCGAAACATGAAAGTTTCAAGACCGTAATCATTTTTAGAGAATACGTTTTAATATCCCCCTGTAAAGAGGAAGTACCATCGTATCTATCAGATATCTGTATGACGTCATACAAGTTTGTGCTGTCATCTTGAGGTACTAAAATGGCCATGCCTTCCGGCTAACAGTTGCTGTAGCTCTGAACAGCGGCGTGGTAGCAGAGGAGTGTGGTGTTGTTTAATGTATCTCTTTGAGTTCAAAATGTTTACAGAAAAGAATTAAGAAGATTTTGCTGCGAAGAAGAAGCGAGAAACTTCTTTTTCCAAGAAATATGACATACGAACAATAAATGGCCTCAAGATGATGGAAAATCCCGCAGAGAAATATAGAGCGGTGTCACATAATGTCAAAATCACCATTGTCGTGTGTCTCAAGGCTTCTCTCAAAGTTACCTTTTACTTCTTTTTGCAATTTGCTTAACGTCATTCCAACACAGACGGGTCTTATGGCGATAATGGGATAGGAAAAAGCTAGAAGTGGTGATGAAGAGAGTAAGAATTTGGAAAACACCGAAACGGAATAACAATAGTGGAAGGACAGGGAACTACGTATGTAAATCTTTAATGTCTGGCAACGAGTGTCCCTGTGAAATTGTTACGACTTTTATGTATTTTCACAGCTTCCCGTATAATCATAGACCTGTAGTGTTTAGTGTGGGTAAGAGCTTGAACAATTTGGAACAGGATACAGCGATAGGGGGTGCTCAGTTTTCCTGACTTACCTGGCTGGTTGAGACGAATATTTTGTTGCTGGTCCTTGATACGAGCGGCAATGGGCCGGCATGTTTGACCAGTGTATACCTTTCAGCAAGTATAGGGAATTCTTGTTTGTACGTGACTGTCGATAGCATGCGATCTCCAGTTTTACCTAGAATCCGAACCATACTGATTTTTCACTTGAAATCTCCCCGTGCATTGCTTGGGGTTGAAACTGAAACCACCTTGATTAAAAAACAGTGAAACAGCACTGGCCCCTTGTTCTTGCCTAGTGGTTCAGAGTGAATATTTGGTAATAACTTCCGGAAGTAAATGGTTCCTGCAATCCGCTCTGTACTGGGGTGGATTTACCTGTGAGGCTATCGGCTTTAGCGCTGGGAGATGCTCGTCAAAGACAGCACCGTCAGCAGGCTCCTGAGTGCCACCGCGGGGAGCTTATACAGCCTTTTAAATGTCGAACATGATCACTGCAGTAATTTGCCATTTACGACTGTAATTAAAATGTTGTACAGCTTCTATATCTTCATTCGTAGGAGAGACTCCAGACTGACACACCGACATGACATAAATAATAACTTTGTAGAGTGTTTTCTGTACAGCATGAGTGCTTTGAACAACATGGATTCTATTAATTCATTGCACACTGCAAACTTTGCTCACCCCACTTGCAGCGTGTCGCAGTTATCTATTTTCTTACACTGCTCATATTGACACGAATATGTCTTATGGTAGCGGGTCCTCCGAACATTTGTGTAACGTAACGCGACAAAATGTCTAACGGATGTGACGTCACATTAGTCGTTTTCGTAGCCCTTGGTCGTCAAAGATGCTGTGGCTGTGGATTTGTATAAATAGAGTGTATGCAAATAGACAGTGTACCGTCAGTGACGTCACATTAGTTGTTACCGTGGGCCTTGGTCGCCAAACATTATCTGTGAAATGATGGGGTAATAAATCGTTCGTTATCAATATTTGAGTCTTATTTATTGAAAGACATACTCGTGATCATTAGATTTTCGCAAAGTGAAACGTATCTTTTTTAAAGTACTCGCACAGCGACTCGCTCCGTCCTTTTGTTTAGTTTTCTTCTTTTCATTCCTTTATTCTCCCTTCATGTATTTGTTATTCCTGTTCTTTGTTGTTCATTCCTTATTCTTTCCATATTCGGAATGAACATGCTGGATGAAACTATCGACAGCGAAGGTGAAGCGAATTGAGGAGGAGTCGCTATCTGCGGGTAAACAAGAGAACCATAGTTAGATGCTTAGACACTGTGCAATTCTTGATCATACACTCCACCTTTACAATACAAATTCTCTTTCTTTATTAAGACAAAATAAAATTCGATACATGTTTCGTCCTTTATCAGGACACCTTCAGTCATAAAATTGTAACCAGGATGTACCATTGTATCTAGCAATTTTAAGGACTGTGCGTTCATTTTTCGACTGAATATGTCCTGATAAAGGGTGAAACATATATAGAATTTTAATTTTGTCTTAATAAAGACAGACAATTGTAAAGGTGGATATATGATCACCAATATGGCAAGTAGTTACTTATTACAATACGGGCTTTACGAGCTTGCAGACTTAGCACTGGAAAATTTAGCAGTACAGTATAGGGGAGATGTGTACGTATCCTTCTCTCACGAGTGTTGGACCTATAATGGCGACAGGGGTCACATGAAAAAAGTCGCAGGCGCTACCCAATTGTCACAGAGCGGTAACCAGGGAAAATTATTTTCGTGAAGTTTTTTCTCCTCATCTGTGGGCTATGATTAGGCAATGGGTGATGTGCAAAAAGTAACTGTCATATCGTAGCCTCGACCGTGCCATTGTCACAGCAGTAGTACAAATGTTACCCCTGGGAACTCCGTGGTTGCCTGTTCTCTCCGCTTATTAAAGAGGACCATTTCGTTACATGGGGTTCCGATAATGGGATATATTTTCAGTAAAATCCTAGAGTAAAAGGAAATTTTGTGAATGACAAGAGGTCTTGTGAGATTTTTCTGTATACCGATGAGCTCTGCAAATTGCATCTATTTACAGTTCAAAGTCAAGAGATACTCAACGCGGACGCATTGTATAATCATCTGTTTTCTTGTTGAATATTTGCAAAACTGCCATTATTGACCTCGCGACTCCATTATTTTTTGTATTTTACTTTTTATCGAAATTAATTTTCAAATTTTATTTCGTTTCCTTTGAAGGTTCATGTTTTATTTGTTTTCAGTGTTTTATGACTTACAGCTTTGGAGAACTCATGTCAGAGCTTGGCCCTAGTTATCTGGAATTTGTCAACAATTCTGCAGGTTACGAAATGGAGGAGGGTGCATATTAGACACAGGTGTAATCAATCTGAATGACATCCAAATGTAAAATGTACCATATTTTCATATTATATACGAGATAACCTGTAGTTTTTTTTTAATATTTGTATCTCATTCCAGTTCTAGTTTATCGTCGCCATAAGACCTATCTGTGTCGGTGCGACGTAAAGCCCCTAGCAAAAAAAAAGTTCTAGTTTATAGAGAGCTGTTTTAAGTTATTCTAATCTTCTGATTTTGTATCTTTATATTACAAGCAGAACCTGGGCTCTAAGCAGTAATAGGTAAGAATGCAATGTGGTCTATCCTGAAAAACGGTTACTTTATGAGATTTAATTATATATTTATTGCATCTAATTGCAGTATACAAAGAATAAACAAAATCATTCAGTGCAGAACCTAATTGGAGGAATATTCCTTTCTGCACACCGTAGTACGTGATAGCGATCACACTGCACATGCATCCCTCATTTGGCGAGTGATACTTCGTCGTGGAGCACAGTTTGAAGTGAAAAGCATGCACAGCAAGCGTTTTAGATACGTGCCGTAACTCGTAGTTGGCTTTCTTCCATTTGTCATTCTTCATTGCTTCCGTACTGTAGAAGCTCAGCCAGATATCCGATTTTTCTTTCTCTGATGTCCGATGCCTTGGGAACTGCCTGTGACTTGATCTCGCGTGAAACTGTCACTTTGGTAACATCAACGATACCGAATCACAGTTACAGCAAACCAAAATGTGCTATGAGATCTGTATAAGCGTTAGGGGTAGGGCCCATCAGGACCCCTAGATCTTATGCTACTCTTGCTACATCATGGAAGAGCGGACTGGACGACAGTTCACATGAACATCCGAGGTTTTTCCTGCTGCGGACCGTAACACAGGGCTGAGTGGCAGGAAATAACCTACACCCTAAGTGAGCGAACGCCTTCGGGCGGAAGTGCTCGTTTAGTAAGACTTAAGAAGAAAGTCAGCTCCTGGACGAAACTATCATTACATCGGTCTATTTTCAGACCAACTTTCCTTTATGGGAGCAATATCTTGGTGGACTCAGGATATCTTATTTATAAGTTAGAAGTAACAGACATGAAAGTAGGGAGAATGATTGCTGGTACAAACAGGTGGGAACAACGGCAGAAGGGTGCTCGGAATGAGGATATAAAGGGTAAATTAGGAATGAACTCTATGGATGAAGCTGTACGCATAAGCCAGCTCCAGAGCTGGCGGCATGTGAGGCGAATGGAGGAGGATAGGTTACCTAGGACCATAATAGACTCTGTTATGAAGGGTAAGGGAAGTAGAGGGAGACCGAGACGACGATGGTTAGACTGAGTTTCTAACGGTTTAAAGATAAGCGTTATAGAAATAAATGAGGCCACAGGACTAGTTGCAAATAGAGGATTTCGGTGACGTTTAGTATATTCACAGAGGCTTGCAGACTGAAAGCTGAAAGGCATAACGTTCTATAATGATGTTGTATGTATATGAAGGAAAGTATTTCTGTATGCTTACTGATACTTCGTACTTAAAAGACTCTCCGACGTGTATTCATTTTGATCTAACACTTAACTACCATTTTAAAGCACTGTTAAAATGCCAGCCAATTATCTTGGGATTTGAACCAACAGCTTTATATAAATGATGTGACGTCCAACCAACTGCTTTACTGTGTACATCGCCATTACAAAAACAACTGAACAAGTATGCAGTTGGGATAACATTACCACTGCATTGTTTAGCGCTATTCATGCGCTGATATTTCTACATTTCTCGTGATATCAATGACAGAATTCTGCGGGAAATCCAATTTGTTGTCCTCTCAACCATCAGGACACCCATGCCTCGTATGACCTCCGAATTTCAGACATGGGTACTGGATGATGTCTTGGACAGAATTCCTCGATGCGGACGTGCGGGGATTGCGAGCTGACCTTCAGTGTACGCCGCTACGTGGGCAGCAGTTCTATTTACCGAGCTAATGTTGTTGTTGTCACGTCGTTTACCGACCATTATCGTCCATAACCACATTCTTGTTGTCATTCGGTGATGAATTGAGCGCCATACTGCGTCGGGAAAAAACAGCATATTTTGAAGTCTTTCTTGAACAAACACAGTACTAACAAACGAAACGTATTGCAATTATTTTCTTTTACCTAAACAAAAAGAGGTAAAGGCGTTATCGGTTCGTGGACAATGACGTGTGTTTGATTTCCCGTCAGGAAGTTAAGAGAAGGGAATTTTCACATGGCTTTAAGGTTCTCTCAGCCTATACAGTACCAGGTTAATTCTTGGGGGCAAAGAGCTGACCATTCTACTCCATCAAGTTTTCAGGTTACGGATACGAGAAGCCTTGATTTTCCATCCTTCTCGGGGCCTTTATGGCCTGTACGGAGATGACTTTCCTGTGCTTTACTTACCGAGCAAGTGGCTGATATTAGTGAATTCCAGCCCCACTGTCAGCAGCCCTGAAAATGGTTGTCAGAGGTTTCCCATTTTCACGCGAGACATATGCTGGGGCTGTAGCATAATTACCGTTGCTTCCTTCCCACTCGTAACCTATCCCATCTGTATCGGCGCGACGTGAAGCAAATTTAAGAAACAAAAACACCTCCTCAACCTTCTTATTACGTTGATATTTCGCTTTTATGTGATGCATACTGAAATGCATGGCAAACTATTGAATACTGCACTTAAGTAATTAGTAATTGTCTGATATTTTTCGTTTCTTGTTTCAATGTACTAATTCCTCTTACTGTATTTTAGTATTACGTAAGATTTCGTTTCATCCGTTCGTTTGTTGTCGCGTAATATATTATCTTAATTTTACTGTCAAATTACTCCGAGTGTGCAATGCCATAAGGATATCTCTCAGTTGCAATGTATTTTTATTATGATAATTATTGTCGTTGTTGTCTCCTTATGCCTTGTACGTACATTGTCGCAACCTTCAACTGCATTATTTCGGCTTACAATGGCAATTTTGTTGAATACATTATTCTTATAATGTCGCTAAACTAAAATAGTAACAGCATATAGTAGTGTTTTTACGGAGTAAAATTCAACCTCATAAATAGAACTGAGAAATAGTTAGGGGCTCTGGAACGTCTAAGTTAAACAGCTTCTAAAATTTTACAGTGAATCAACGAATAGTCTCTCGAGCTCCTGCCACTGATTCTATATCACTTCGATACCCGGGGCAGTGCAGCTGAGTGACGAGGGACAGTGGACGAAGACCGCTGTGAGTGTACGGGCTGTGAAAGGTGTGTACCACGTACAGAATTGTGAGACTGAGTTTAGCGCAAGCTGTGAATTGTGTGTGTGTCACTGAACTGCCCTAGGGTCTAAGTGGCAATCGAAGAAGAGTGCGTAAGGTGATTTGTTTTAGTTTTTAAGCAGCAGAGTGAATAACTTGTGTCGCTGAATTACTGAGAGTAGTTGTATAAGCAATTTTTCGTTGCTGTATTAATGATAATGATTTCCTTTTGAAGCTGTTCAACCACACCCACGATACAGAAAACGTCGCTGCAGAAATCCACCTTTAACAACCTGTCAAAGAAACGGCTGCTGAATGACATCGTGATAACATACGTCCAATGGGTCACGATCTGAAAGTTCTACTTTTTAGGAACTCTACATTCTCCTTTATGCAGAAAAATAAAGCAAAACTTATTGAAACAGAGTTTCGGTTTAAAAACAGGCTTGGCACTAGGGACGGCCTGGTGTCTACCCATGTTTTGGTTCAATAATATCTTGACCGACAACAAACGCTCATTTCTTATTTCAATTAAGATGAAGAACGCTAAACATGAGATCCTTACACTGGGTAAATTATAGTCTCCATCCGCTAAAAATAGTAAAAAAAAAAAAAAAAAAAAAAAACTACCTGTCACAGAAAGCAGGATACAAGTGAAATTATTTATTCCTGACTTAGATGTGTGGTGAAATAAGTGGCTACAGTCTTCCCTTACACTTAACCACTTTAAATGATTTTTTTAATAATTGGCTCTACGTAGCACTGATACACAAAGGTCTTATGGCGACGTTGGGACAGGAAAGGGTTAGGAGAGGGAAGGAAGTGGCCTTGGCATTAACTAAGGTACAGACCAGCATTTTCCTTGTGTGAAAACGGGAAACACGGAAAACCATCTTCAGGGCTGCCGACAGTGAGGTTCGAACCCACTATCTCCCTGATGCAAGCTCACAGTTGCGCGCCCCTAACTGCACGGCCAACTCGCCAGGTGATAGTAATAATATTTTAAAATGTAAACAATAAATTAAGATATAGTGGTCTAATTCTACAAAAAAAATACTACGGGCAGATACGTTACCCCTAGGTTACATATCAGTAGGACAATTAGAGTGATAATACTTTTTTTTTGCTAGTTGCTTTACGTCGCACCGACACAGATATGTCTTATGGCGACGATGGGACAGGAAAGGGCTAGGAGTGGGAAGGAAGCGGCCGTGGCCTTAATTAAGGTACAGCCCCAGCATTTGCCTGGTATGAAAATGGGAAACCACGGAAAACCATTTTCAGTGCTGCCGACAGTGGGGTTCGAACCTACTATCTCCCGAATACTGGATACTGGCCGCACTTAAGCGACTGCAGCTATCGAGCTCGGTGTGTGATAATACTAATAATAAGAATAAAAAGAGGAAACATACTACTACTACTACTACTACTACTACTACTAATAATAATAATAATAATAATAATAATAATAATAATAATAATAATAATAATACTGACTGAAGGGCATAATAGATTAAGAAAACCCATTCACACAACATATACATGATGACTAACACAACTCAGTTCAAAGTTCCCAGGAAAATCTGTCGGCAGGCAGATTTGAATTTATGGGAGGAAATGAAGTGCCGAATGTCCATTGGGAGTGTAATCCAGTTTCCATGCAGTAACTACAAAAAAATGTACGAATTCGTTCCTGATTTAGGGGAATTTCAAGTAGGGGACCCGAACGGATACTAATTTCATGGAATGAGGAAAGGATATGTGGTCGTGGACAGAGAATATTTTTCTGATACGAGAACACGAAACAGAAAGAACTACCGCAGTATTCTGTGATGGGACCACACCAGAAGAAGAAGAGCACTCTATCGGTATCTGTCTGAAATCAGGTTTACTAACACGGGAATATCGTATTTATGATTGTAAATAAAGGAGTAAGTAAATTGAATTAGCTGTGCATATTGCCCACCTGTCTACTTACTAATATACCAGATGGCCGGGTTGCCAAGCAACCGAAATGTGTTCCTTCAACTCGACCGTGGCTGGCTGAGAAGTATTTAAATCATGAGAATGCCAGCGGGTACACACGGGTATTTCGTGCGCCTGTCTAGCTTTCGGGACCCCCATCCGAGTGTTTCTTCGTTATGCTGGTTTAAAACACATACGGAGCCAACCTGGTTATTTATTGCATTGTTATTCTACATGAGAAGAGCAACGTTCCTATCTTTTTTATTATCATCTCTCTTTTTTTAATGAAACAGGAATGTGTTTTAGGGTCATAAAAATGGAAGAAAGAAACAAGTGATTATTAATTCGAATGTAGATCAGTTTGGTCACGCGAACTATCTTGTCTTTTTTCTTCTGTCTCTAAGAACACATACGCACGCACATGCGTAAAGTCCCTTACATACAAACACACGAGATACAAAGCTCATGTCTTCAAGGCACGCACACAAGACAAGTGAAGCAAGAGTTGCGTGATATGTAAAATATGACTCATGAGCAGAAACATATTTTACTTCTCCCCTTAACTTCTCTAGTATTTATTTTTATAATTTTATTTTCCCTGTCTTCGATTCTGTGCAGGTTTACAATTAGGGAGTGCACGTCTAGTCTCTGTAGGCGGTCAAGGAGCTGTGGAACATTCGCAGGCCGGATTGCGTGAGTGCAGACGATCTCATAAAACACATTTTTATTGTGTTCTTCTTGAGATGGAAGTGCTCTTTGGTGTGATAGATACACATAAATAAGATTAATGTATTTCCCTCTATTTTTGCAACGGAGGTTCAAACATTCATCGTTAGAAAGATTTCTGCAAGAATTACTACGAAAGAGAAGTTGTTTATCGTCGACTAAAGACTTTCCATCGTCTCGCCTTCACATACTTCATTTCTATTGACCACAGGCTCGCAAAAATGTCGTATAATCAGCTTTGTACGTAACATACTATGCAGGTATATGGAGATATTTTCCGCTAATATGTTAGTGACTTTAGGACTTTACTTTATCTGTGACCCTTACTGAACCGGATGGAGTCAAGGTCTTGAACGCAAGAAGAAACTACCTCCCACAGTTACATCCCATCGCTTGTCCCACTAACGTAAGATTCCCTCAGCTATTCTGGATCTCTTCAATAAGAATTACATTTTCTGTGAACCGATATTTTGATTAATCTCTCTGATTATTATTATTATTATTATTATTATTATTATTATTATTATTATTATTATTATTATAGTATTTGCTAATTGACCTCTGAGGATCACGCTACAATTTCATTCTTTCTTTGTCTGAAGTTTCCCCTTCCTTCAGAACTCCTTCACACTGGCGCTATGCTGTTTCTTCTGTTCTTCCGTCCAGGATCCTCCCGTCTTTGCAGTTCTTTCGACTTGAAACCCTTCCAGATTTTGAATCATGGTCCGAAATGTTTTCCTGTCTAATATCTGAGCTTCCTGCATGTTGGACTTCTCTAGATCTTTACAAACTTCCTTAATCCATGCCATCGTTGTCTTCTTGTTCCACAGGAAGTCGAATAACTGTTTGGTTAGTCTGGTTTTGTAAATTCTGCACAAATATCCGAGTAATGATAACCTCCTCTTTTTAAACGTCTGTGAAATTTTCTCCACATTTTTGTAATTGTTGTTTCGAAGTTTCCCTTTGTATTGTTTAATTTTCTGTCTGCCTCTGAGTTGGTAGAGTTCATCTGCGAGATTTGGGACTACAGGTAGGATTTTCTTATGATTTTGCGTTCCTTTCTCCTTACTTTTTTCAATGTCTTCTTATTTTCATTAGTACTTTAACATCGCACTAACACATCGGCGACGCAAATGATTGGGAAGGTACAGCCCCAGCATTCACTTGGTGTGAAAATGGGAACTCACGGAAAACTATTTTCAGGATTCGAATCCAACATCTTCCGAATGCAAGCTCACAGCTACACGACCCTAACCGCGCGGCCAACTCTCTCGGGGACTGTTAATATACGTCGTGGATAGAATGACACATCAGTATATATTTGTACACAACAAAATAAATATGCCTACATATCCCTAATGTTTATGCAGATATCTTAGCAGAACGGATTTGCGGGCTAGAGCATCTTCAGTAAGTCTGCAGTCTCACCTGTTACTGCCTAAACGTTCGGGCTCTAATGATGCCGTGACACATGTTGTCTATGTGATAGATGTAGTAGCATTTACACGCGGGTTCTTCATTAACGTCCCCACGGTTGTACTTGCAAAGTTTCGAGCTATGAAGTAATACACATGAAGTGTTGTGGAAATAGAATGTAATATATCAACAAACACTTGAAAAAACACATCACAAGTAGAAGTTGTACTACATTCGTTTTCAAGCCAATCTCTTATGACTGCGGGTCATCCGAACATTTGTGTACCGTAACGCGACATAATGTCTGACGGAAGTGACGTCACATTATACATTTCGTAGGCCTTGGTCGCCAAAGATGCTCTGGATTTGTATAAATAGTGTATGTGTTGACATAGAATGTGTACCGTCAGTGACGTCACATTAGTCGTTATCGTAGCCATTGGCTGCCGAAGATGCTGCGGCTAGAAGTTAAGTTCCTTCGACGTAGAGTTTAAGGTCTCATTGATACAACATTGAGTTTCATTTATTGAAAAACATATTCATGATCATTAGCTTTTCGCAAAAGGCAACGTTTCTTTTTCTACAGTTTGGAAACTTATTTAACTTATTGCCAATGATTGGTATTGATTCATTAAGATTGTACATTTTTCTAACTGCGAAATCATTAACCCAGTGCCGTAGGATTAACAATATAGCATTTCACACACACGGATGTATTGCAATCTCAAAGACTAGCAACAGTTTCTCTTTTTCCTGACGATGAAGTCGACGTGAAAGATTCAGACTTTTCAATCTACAGAACAATCAGTCAAGAAAGGAAGTGGAATACGAAACTATGGAACATACGATTGAAGCAAGTAATTCGCACTTAAAGGGAATCAGTCCATAGTTATTCATGGAACTGAGGTTCATTTTCCAGGGAATACATTACCAGATTGTACCGTATAATACGTAATCCTTGCTATTTCAAGTTCCATGCTTTTCCTGAATCCAGTCTTTTCCTTAAGAGCTTTGATATAAAAAAGGCGTCAACTCATAAAAATTTTTACAACATATTTTGGCTAATTTTTGTTTGTTAAAATTATGACGAAGTAATCACGTGTATGATCCTTCCTAGTGACTCCTGGGTCTTGGTGCAAAGGTTGGTACTCATCAGTGGAGGCGTGTGGATTTGTATAACGTAAAAACAAACAAACAAACAAACAAACAAACAAACAAACAAACAAACAAACAAACAAACAAACAAACAAACAAACAAACAAACAAACAAACAAACAAACAAACAAACAAACAAACAAACAAACAAACAAACAAACAAACAAACAAACAAACAAACAAACAAACAAACAAACAAACAAACAAACAAACAAACAAACAAACAAACAAACAAACAAACAAACAAACAAACAAACAAACAAACAAACAAACAAACAAACAAACAAACAAACAAACAAACAAACAAACAAACAAACAAACAAACAAACAAACAAACAAACAAACAAACAAACAAACAAACAAACAAACAAACAAACAAACAAACAAACAAACAAACAAACAAACAAACAAACAAACAAACAAACAAACAAACAAACAAACAAACAAACAAACAAACAAACAAACAAACAAACAAACAAACAAACAAACAAACAAACAAACAAACAAACAAACAAACAAACAAACAAACAAACAAACAAACAAACAAACAAACAAACAAACAAACAAACAAACAAACAAACAAACAAACAAACAAACAAACAAACAAACAAACAAACAAACAAACAAACAAACAAACAAACAAACAAACAAACAAACAAACAAACAAACAAACAAACAAACAAACAAACAAACAAACAAACAAACAAACAAACAAACAAACAAACAAACAAACAAACAAACAAACAAACAAACAAACAAACAAACAAACAAACAAACAAACAAACAAACAAACAAACAAACAAACAAACAAACAAACAAACAAACAAACAAACAAACAAACAAACAAACAAACAAACAAACAAACAAACAAACAAACAAACAAACAAACAAACAAACAAACAAACAAACAAACAAACAAACAAACAAACAAACAAACAAACAAACAAACAAACAAACAAACAAACAAACAAACAAACAAACAAACAAACAAACAAACAAACAAACAAACAAACAAACAAACAAACAAACAAACAAACAAACAAACAAACAAACAAACAAACAAACAAACAAACAAACAAACAAACAAACAAACAAACAAACAAACAAACAAACAAACAAACAAACAAACAAACAAACAAACAAACAAACAAACAAACAAACAAACAAACAAACAAACAAACAAACAAACAAACAAACAAACAAACAAACAAACAAACAAACAAACAAACAAACAAACAAACAAACAAACAAACAAACAAACAAACAAACAAACAAACAAACAAACAAACAAACAAACAAACAAACAAACGTACTTTTTATTTTATCGATATGCAAGTTGCTTATGTAGTCCATTGAGCCAGGTGTCCCTAGGGTTACCACGGTAAGCCCTCAGGGAACACTCTTATACAATATATTAGACGGCCAGTCTCTCAACACCGCAATCACACTTATGAAGCAAGTTCATTTGTGGAGCGCCTCAGGATATACACCATGGCCGGTCCGAATTCTTCTCAGCCTTGCACATGACCTTGTGGGTAAATCAAATTCAGGAACCTTCATGGTGATACCGCTAAATTCTGGAGCGTTAATAGAGTTTCAGTGTAGTAATCACTGTTTGTTAAGAGTAAAGTTCTCTACTGTCAGTCTCGCAGCTGTGCATACAGCCTGCTGGACTGTAGGTCAGTGATGTCACCATGGATTGGCAGGGATGTGACTCAGAACAGGAAACCACAGACTATGATGATGATGATGCTTGTTGTTTTAAGGGGCCTAACATCGAAGGTCATCGGCCCCACCACAGATTATGTATGGACTATTTACTACCTGAAATAATCCAGTACCCAGCAGCAGAAACACCGACACCAATGGTTGAATACAAGGAGGATTCAGAATACTTCAACAAATCTATGAATTAACACCTTAGATCAGTTGTCAATAACGGAAATTAAGTAGCGTATTATAATCTAAATGGAAGACTTCCGATTTGCGGTACAATGAGTGCGTCAACATGAGGACTCACGCACTAGACACAATTTCTGTTGTGTACGTCACACCTTAAACATTTTGTCCTTGACACTTCTCCCAACATTCACGAGTTTGAAGTCCGCTGGGTTGTCCAGTCGTAAGAAGACATGCGCCACTCTGTATACCGTATTGAACATCATCCCCGCCCAAATAGATTAACTATATAACACCAGGAAAATATAGAGGAGAATGTTACAAGGTGACTGGTGAAACTCCAGTATTTTTATCTTCAGCAGTTTCCATTTTAGAGCCCGTTTGCAATGAAGATATAACTTGACTTTGCACCCCGTTTACCAGCATACAATTGTCATCCATCCGACAACCTTATTGTGTAACCGCATATTTTGAGTGTAGTTCTTATCATATTCAGGGCCTTCCAGACAGGCCAAGATTCCCACGTATGTGCTGTTGCCCGATTCCAGTCGGACAGTGTTGACTGTTGGTGCCAGTATTGTGGTATGGCCGGTGCTCTGTGATCTGAGACGCTGTTTTACTACTTCATGGTCCTAGAGAAGACGACGGTTGTCCACTTCTTGTTTGAGTTTCTCAGTTCCAGCTGCTAGTTGCTAGCGTGGCATCTTGAATTTAATCACAGTCGTAGTCGCCTTTCTGTGTATAAGCCTATCTTTTGAGTGTAGCTTTGGTCCTAGGCATTCCATCCCTGTAATGCAGGGACAGTTCGTTCGAGTAGTTCTGCACCCTGCATTCTACTTCCCAAAATGATCTGGACTGAGTTCCAACACCAAGGTCTTCCGCAAATAGATTTTTATTAGCATAAATATTAAAGAGAATTGGCGCAAGAATACTACCCTGTGGGAGGCCAATTTTCTGATTCCTCCAGGAATTTTCTTTACCTTGAAGTGTCACTTTTAACCTTCTGTTCAGTAATATGTCTGTATTTATGTAATAAACATATGTTCACGGATTTACGTAGGTAGTTTATCGTCCACCACTAAATTTCGACATTGACGTATTTATGAACTGAGGACATTCTCATCTCTCTGCACGTGGATCATCACGTATGCAGCAGCATGGCAACGCAGCAAGCTGTCGAGTATAGCCACCACAGTGTCGTGGTGAACGTAACTCCAAGTCATATTTGTCACAGTGACATCGTTCACTTGTTATTAACATCGTTATATTTCCTGTGAGGTTCACATTATTGGGCATCCCATTTCCCCTCCTTCAGAAGAAGTGGCTTCTTGCCTCTTGGGTTGACAGTCCAATTTGTGCATGACATATCGTGGAAGGGAAGCCTCGGGCTAAATGGCTCAATCAAGATATTGCAGTCTAGGGTCGAAGTGGAACCTCGGTAGACCGCACGAGAGTGCGTGTTAGACGGACATAATCCAGCCCGGATAGAGTCCCCTCCCTGTGTTGGTATACCAATAGCTTTTTGTTCTGCACTTTGGAATGTTTAATTTCAGTTTTAAATCAGAGAATATTTCATATTGAACTCTCGCTCTCTGATTTACAGAGCTCGATAGCTGCAGTCGCTTTAGTGCGGCCAGTATCCAGTATTCGGGAGATATTAGGTTCGAACCCCACTGTCGGCAGCCCTGAAAATGGTTTTTGCTGGTTTCCCATTTTCACACCAGGCTGTACCTTAATTAACATCACGGCCGCTTCCTTCCCACTCCTAGCCCTTTCCTGTCCCATCGTCGCAATAAGACCTATCTGTGTCGGTGCGACGTAAAAGCAACTAGCAAAAAAAGAACCTAGCTCTCTGATTTCCATTCTCTCCCTATTCAAATAACCTCACTATATCATCTGAAAACTGTTTGTGGAGTTGATTACGTTGGGATGTTGTTGTTACGTTTATCAATTGTCACTGTGGCTGCTATTTCCTTGTACTCTTTATCTGAGCGAGTATTGGCTCAGGTCGCTGCGCGCCGGCCTCTCACCGCTGGGTTCCATGGTTTAGATCCCGGTCAGTCCATGTGAGAATTGTATTGGAGAAAGCGGAGCGGGGACAGATTTTTCTCCGGGTACTCTGGTTTTCCATGTCATCCTTCATTCCTGCAACACTCTCCAATATCAGTTCATTTAATCTGTCCGTTATTAACCATTGCCGCAGAGGAGTGCGACAGACTTCGGCAGCCGGCACAATTCCTATCCTCGCCGCTAGATCGGGGTTCATTCATTCCATTCCTCACCTTGAGCCATATGGACGTGCAGAATACGGCAATCTTTACAAACGCTAAATTTGATGTCTACAGCTTGGATTATTCGGGGAAGAAAATGTAGCCAGGTACAAGCTATGACATTCGATTAACACAATACGTGAGAATGCAAACAATTATACTGCACAACAATGTTATTTTAACAATGAAGAGTGCATCACGTACGTCTGCAATATCAGAGTACTTTCAGGAACGCTAGGTTCTCTCGTATTAGACTGTAATATTCTAGCTTGCACTATTTACATGCCGGACCGACCTTAATAAAAGTTCATAATTACCAACATGGTCAGAGAATCCCTGGTGAGTATCATTATTATTTAAAAAATACACTGTGTGGTCCACCGCATCCACTGGAAAGTATCCATAATTTTAATTAATTCTCAGCAATTAGTTTGTTTAATCAATTCAAGTAGATTCGCTTCCAATTTGTGCTCTTATGTTTTCACTGCAAACACAAAATTTAATTTTCCCCGTCCATCGTGCAGCCAAAGTGGAGCGTTTTAATTGCGAAATAGTGGAAACAATATCAACTGGGCAAACTTCAAACTGCTAAAAGTGGGTTGTTTTCTTTATGTTAATAAAAAGAAATGAGTCTCTCTGATGTAGTAGCTGTTATTCTTGAGCGCTTGTGTACATAACACGGAGAAATAAACTTACCTCTTTTCCGTTGTAATCTTACAAGAGTTGTTCTGTGTGGTTTTCCTTCATCTCGTCTTCCCCTTTCTCTTAGAGATGTCCGGATGATCCGATCTCTTCCTTTCTTGCAGCAACCTGTGAGTGGGAACAATAGAATAAGGGGAACTTGGAAGAGTGGGTTGACAATCACGGTTCCTGTGGCTGAGTCTGATATTGCTTTGATTAGCTATAGTCCTAATATTGAAAGAAACGTTCTGACAGCTAGCACAGGGGGAGGGTGCGCTGACTGCGTGAGTGGGGGTGTGGTTGCTATGCTGATGAGCCCGCTGTCCGCTAGGAGTTGACAGACCTCTCTCCTAGCTCGGTAGCTGCAGTCGCTTAAATGCGACCAGCATCCGGTATTCGGGAGGTAGTGGGTTCGAGCCCCACTCCCGCTCGGAGTTGACAGACCTTTCGCCGAGCTCGATAGTTGCAGTCGCTTAAGTACGGCCAGTACCAGTATTCGGGATATAGTGGGTTCGAAACCCACCATCGGCAGCCCTGAAGATGGTTTTCTGTGGTTTCCCATTTTCGCACCAGGCAAATCCTGGGGATACACCCTAATTAAGGCTACGGCCCTTTCCTCTCCCATCGTCGCCGTAAGACCTATCTGTGTCGGTGTGACGTAAGCGACTTGTAAAGGAAATGAGAGGCCTTTCACTTCTCAGCATTTGACCTGCCGTGCCCCTTCCCCTCCCTCTTGTGGGTGGTGGGTGGTAGATTAACCGACACGGTATCCCTTGCCTGACGTAAGAAGTGAGCGAAAGGGTCCCCACGGCTCTCAACTTGGGAGAGTGAATCGAAAACCATGGGGCACTTAGCTGAGTTTTGGCATTGCTTCCACTATCCGACCTCCCTTGGTCAACTCTTGTTCTCTCTCGATCCCGACGCTATTGGGTTGCGAGGCCTTCATCTTCACGCCCTTCTCTTCCTTTGGTCCATAACTTCATCTTTCGAAGTGCCGGATCCCTTCGATTGTTTTCTTCTGATTAGTATTAATTGAGCATGGTTGCCCCGTTGTACATCCTCTAAAACAATTTCAGTTGTGGTACTATACAACGGCTTGTACAGTTTGACGAATTTCTAAATGTCGTCACAGTTTGTGTTGATCATGGGCGCCCGCAGGGTCTTTTTCAGGAGGGGGGGGGGACGCAACATCAATTTTATTGAATATAAAAACCAATATAATGTCAGTAAGTTCAGTTTATGAAATAATCTGCTATGATATTAAACAATTGAACATCAACCTTTTTAGAATTCCCCCACTTGCGGGCGCCCTTGGGGATGATTAATAATATAACTTTCCCCGTAATGAGGCTAGGATTCTTTCTGCACTGTAGCGTGAACGGTGAAGTTACGTAATTCCCTTTCCTGAAATCACACCCAGAATTATTAATACGGATTCGCTTACATTTAACTTACGGCATCCTTGTACAAGGTGTCAGTAAATTCTACTTCGAGCAAATCAATTTTTCCTTTAGTAGAAGTAACTGGTTCGACGAACTGGACCTTATTTTTAATTCAGACTTTGAGGTGATATACTACATTTTCCTACGATTTCCCAGTGTAATCTCAATTTCTCTTTTCTTTTTGGTCTACTGTTGACGGTAGATATAAATAAAAGCATATAAGAGAACACGAACTGTTCTCCTACTGTAAGGAGTAAGATTTCATTAAAATTAGTAATTCAACGATCAACAACTGTAGATCTGAACAGGATTCGAGCCCAATATTTTCATGAAAAAATGTATGATCGGAATTTGTAGTGTATAGAAAGTTTGTTACGTACAGTATTTAGATAGAAGTTATATTGCATGGGGCATTTTCACTATTTTTGAAGTTTTATGTTCAAAATATGTCGGACATTATTCCTTGCATGGAACATAAAAGATGGCAAATAATATTTTGCACAAATTTTTTCATGAGCAGAATTTGGACATGGCTATTATTAACCAAGACATTTGACATTCCATGTGTTCGTCCGCTTAACATTGCTACGTCATTGTATACAAGCCAGATAACATAAAGCCTAGAACACATCACAGCCATCCTAAAATTATATACCAGGTTTAGAGAATTTTTTGGGGACAATTTCCCGTAATGTTGACACAAAGACACACACACACACACACACACACACACACACACACACACACACACACACACACACACACACACACACACACAAAATGAACTAATAGTTTAGAATTTTGTATAACTAATACAACGCAAAAATTAGCAGTGTACACACAAAATTATTTTTTTTATTTATACGGATACAATTGTATACGAAGTGCATCCGATTTTTTAGGAAAGTTGAATGCAAATAGTAAGTGCCTTTAGAATCACTTACATAAGATAAGATGGTCATGATTCGCACCTGCAGCAGAGGTATTCAAATGCTCTATTCTTGTAACAAGGAATTGTTGGTGCTGCTGGGGCGCCTTAGATACACACACAGTATATTTCTGGCAGACACTGGTATAAAAACAAGACAATTCGATACACATCAAGAGGAGCCAAGTTGCAGTGACATGCCAGTAAAAACCAAACCAAAGCCCCCTCTAGACACTGAGTGACAGCTCGAGACAAAAACTGTAACTATTTTAATAAGAACTTCTAGAAATAAGGGATTGACGTTTTTTGTACACATGCCAGAACTTTTGTTATGTCTCCCGGTTTAATTTGCTATAAGGATGTTCCACTAAGATTACTTTACATCATAATAATCATATCATCATCATCATCATCATCATCATCCCGTGTCATATGTACTACAATTCCAAAATTGAACTCTAGAAACTTAATTTTGTTCATTTAGTTAGCGCAAGCTGTGGTTTTTAGTGGCGGAAATTTGAGGCATGTTCTGCTTACGTGGTGCAGGGCTTTCTATTTGACTTCCATGGGCGACCTGCGTGTTGGTGTGTGAGATGGTGATAGGGTAAGAAGAAGGTGAAATACGGTACCGGCACGTAGCCTACTTCTATCGAATAATACCGAGTGGTCTGCTCAAATCCTAACGTCTCCATCCGACGGACGAATCGCCATCAACAGTATCATATGCTCTCACTGCATATGCGAGGTCGTCGTGCTGATTCTTGTTTTAAGAGGAAGCAGAAATAGGTAGTCATCTTTTCTGAACAATCTAAGTGGAAAAGAATTTTAAAGTGAAGCAAAATTATTTACTCAACAAAGGAATTTTCAAATGAATTACAAAATAAAACAAAAAGTATTGTGTCAAGCCAGAAAGGTCACAAACGAATCGATGCTCCCTGAGTAACAGAACACTTGAAATTTACGTGTGACGGTGGTGATGGTGATCATTGTTTTAAGAGGAAGCGCAACCGGGCAACCATTCTCTACTAATACCAACCAGATATAAAAATGGAATGGGCCCGACACTTCGAACAATGAATACATCGGTCAAAGAAGGACCAGAACCACGAAGGGCATGAAAATGAATGACTCCCAAGGCCTCGAAAACCTATTACGTTCAGGGTCGGAAAAGAACAATAGTAGAGCCTGGCACAAGTAAGTGAAGTAATATCAAGAATCAGCTAAGGGTCCCGTGGTTGCAAACCCACTCTGCAAACTTAAGAGCCCCTGGAGCCCCTTTTAGCCACTTCGCGCGGCAGGCATCGCTCCACATGGGCACTGTGCAGAGATTTGAAGTTCAGTATAGGCTTTTGTCACGCAGATCTTTTCCAACAACAGCACTCGAACCGACCAACCACAGAAACTTCAGATGGCCACCAACACCCTGGCGTCCTTTTTAAGAAGCTAAATATTTGAATTAAATTAGACATGTTTTTATTTAGTTTGTTTTCTCCGAGAAACTTATCGTGAGCGTGCAATGAAACTGTCCGCATACGATGTGCATTAAGATTACAGTTCTCTTCTCTTCTCTTCTCTTCTCTTCTCTTCTCTTCTCTTCTCTTCTCTTCTCTTCTCTTCTCTTCTCTTCTCTTCTCTTCTCTTCTCTTCTCGGTTATGCACTCCTAGATACCAAGCGCAAATTTCAGTTCCTCAGCTTTGGATGTTTCTTCTTCCCTTCTTCGAATACGGCTTAATCTTGCCAGTGTGTTTCTTCTTTCCTCAGGCCACTTCATACCAGTTTTCTTTACAATTTTGAAGTGTAATCCTTCTTTATTTATCACTTTATTTCTAAAATAATTCTCTCTTTCATTTCTTCTTCTCTTATATTACTTCGCTCCAAATATTTGTTGATTTCTTCAATGCTAGTTGTTTTCTCCCAAACGTGTTTGGTATATTTTGACAATCTCTCTTCAATTTTTTTACAAATCCTTGAAAGCCTCCACAATTCAACATCTTTATTTCCAATTTCTACTCCTCATCTCTCTCATTCTTCTCTTCTTACCATCACTTTTATCTTGCTTTTCTCGTTACTGATTCATCTTCCAATTTCTCGTGTACTGCACCAGGCTGGTCTTGGATTCAAGTTTTTCACTCGTGTGCGAGTTCCGATGGTATTTGGTTTTCGAGACCCAAGATGACATCACGCCCTTTGTAGTCTTTCTTATGCCGATACCTTCATTCTGCAAACGATAGGAGCTCTTGCATAGTTAAGTGAGGACGCCTGTCCAATTGCATTTCTCCCTTCAAACAATAACTACAACTGTTAACGACCTTGGGATCGGATCCGCTCAGTTTCTGATAATTCTTAAGTCTGTTTTATTGCGATAAATCCATGTTTATTGAGCTTCAAGTACTCGACCTCCTAGTTCCAATTAACAGAGATCAGAAATAAAATGGTAACAGCTACGTCCGGAGCGGCATGTATCATTATACTGGTGAGGCGGAGAACCATTAATTTTAAAACTAATAGCGCAGCATTTAGCCGAGATGTTAATTGTTATTAATCGGTCGTCTGGGAAGAGGAATTTTTATTCATTAATATAATTTTTTAGTTAAATTTTTGTTTTGTCAGCTTTCTACAGATGCCATTAATATTTTATTTTTACTTGCCTTGAAGGCTGACGTGTAAGAGATGAAATGAAGCCAACTGTGTTAGAAGATATATTAACAAACCAATGTCACAACCGTCTTGTACAAACTAAATTGGATTTAGTCACTTTCTAATGTTCACTTCCGGAGGGGGGGGGGGAGGCGATGACAAAGATAATATTAATTTTCTTTTGCACGTCGTGTAGATGTGATTCTAGCAGACACAAACCGTACCGACAGTAGTCGGTCACTAGGCCTGCTACTCGTAAGGAGTAGAATGGGATTGAGAAACCATTTCGTACACAGCTCTTAGTCTTTCTTGTTGTGTGATACACACAATTCTCTGTTTGTTATTGATAAATGTTTATTGTTAGGTAACAAAAACAAAACAAACAAACAAACAAATTCCTTCGAGAAAAACATGTGTTGTTTACTGACTGTTCATTTGATGACTCCAGTCATCAGTCCACTATGTATCAGGAACTTTAAACGATCACAGTTGTTTATCACCACAATTTTATAGTTTTCATTTTGTAGCACCTAGAGCACAGTAGCGTTCTGAAACGTCTTCAACGATACATTTCACAATCAGCCTACAGCCGACATATTGAGAGACTGCGGCCCAAATAAAACAATGTACTTCCACGCCGAGGGGTTTGTTCTCTGTACAGGTTATAAATACCTATGAGTGTAATTTGTTTCTTTATTCACACAAATTTGAATTTGATTTGAATTCTGCAAACGAACATGGCCTAGGCACCTAAACACGGGATCTATTGCCGTGAAGTTTGGTATCTGTTCACTTCTGATATCATTACTTATTAGATTTTTAGTTAATCGTTAAATATTCACAGTGAGCTACAGATTATCTCCAGGAGAATTCCTCAGCACTTACAACAGTAAATTATATCTTATTTGTATTGCTTGATAAACGAATACATGATGGTGATAGGTGCCGAAATTTCCGTTTGGGAAAATTAAATGGTCGTAAATATGCCTTTCAACAAAACGCATTTCGCGATGTTACCTAACAACCGTACAGCAGATGGCCATGACATACAGATCCACTGCTTATGCAATTTTCAAGGTACTGTTGCTAAGCAACGTCGCATTATATACTTCGTAAAACAAATTGTCAGATGAAACACATTTATCTCAAAATAATGTGCTTTCAATTAATAAATGGCAGTCATCACTGCCGGAGTGAATGTTTTTATTCAATAGTGGTTCCAAGTATCGAGTTACAGAGTGAAGTAACCGAAGCTCTTGACATAGCACAATACGCAGAGACCTACCTTTTTCCGTCCTCCTTCGCAGATATCTGTAGTCACCACTGATGTGTAATAGGCTCTGTTTTACGCGCAGATGGCCTTTCTGACGCCGGGCTATGTAGAGGGATGAATTCACTATACATGTAGTGGTTAGTAACACGATATGTTGTGTGTGACAAACCACGCTGCATAACTGCAATTACATGAAGCATAGCCTAAACACCTACCTTCCCACAACTACGTGTTTTTGAACATTTCACAGGTAAAGTGACTCAGATGTCGAGGCACTGCCCTTCTGATTCCAACTTGGCAGGTTCCATTCTGCCTCAGTTCGGTGGTATTTGAAGCTGCTCAAATACGTCAGCCTCGTGTCGATAGATATACTGGCACGGAAAAGAACTCCTGCGAGACTAAATTCCGGCATCTCGGCTTCTCCTAAAACCGTAAAAGTACAGTAGTTAGGCGGACGTAAAGCCAATAACATCATTATTATTATTAACATTATTATTATTATTATTATTATTATTATTATTATTATTATTATTAACGACCGATCTGTTCGGTGCGACCTGACTGACCCCTATTTATTTCATTGCTACATACCTTTCTGCTTCTATATCGGCTAAAATGTACGTATTTCTTGACTTCTGGCTCTTTTCCAAGAAAGGCTTCCATAACGGTTGTCATGGCATTAAGTGCGGTCACACCAAGAAAGACGTCGTTTTGCGTATTCATTTCAGCAGCAGGAATATCTTTGACTGAACTCTGAGCAGAATATTCAGCATTTGTCATCTTATCTGTCCACACAACTTCGAGCATTTTCCGGAAACACCACATTTCAAAGTCCTTCAGGCGTTTGATACCACTTTTATTTGTTGTCCATGTTTCTGAACTATATATTAGTACGGCGCAACGAATATACATAGAATCCTTGCACAAGTTTTCCACTTAAATTTTATAATGATCTGAATGGATGGGGCATTTTAAATGCAATTTGATTCATTCGAAGCCTTACAAACGGACTCCGCTATTTTAGGCAGTGACACGTTAGAATGCAAACTATTTTGGTTATTAGAAAGCGTCGTGTAGCCTGTTCTTTCGTTATGTAGCAAAAGTAACATAAATTCTAGGGGTTCTGATGCGTCTTAACCCCAATATTTATGCAAAACTCATAACACAACCGTTGCGTAGGGTAGAATATACTTGTTACCCAGTTCTATAAGTTTTCATCACTGCCTAAACATTCCGACTCATAAAACCATCCCGTATGAAGGCTAGTGGCTTTACGTCGCACCGACACATGTAGGTCTTACGGTGACGAAGGAAGAGGAAAGGCCTAGGAGTGGGAAGGAAGCGGCCGGGGCCTTAATTAAGGTACAGTATCAGCATTTGCCTGGTGTGAAAATGGGAAACCTTGGAAAACCATCTTCAGGACTGCCGACAGTGGGATTCGAACCCTCTAACTCCCGGATGCAAGCCCAGAGCCGCACGCCTCTAACCGCATGGCTAACTCTCTCGGTCCCGTATGAAGAAATAATGCGTGCTGCTTTAAACAATGCATCATTTAAGCGTTCTGTGCCTGAAATCAGTCCGGTACCATTGTTTCTATTAGAAGTTCTCTCTGGAATGTCATACACAGTAATTTATAGAACAATGCCTGAAGAATTCAACCCAGAATGAATGAGAGGAATTCAAACGATGCACAAGGTCGGTCATTATTCAAGTAAATTAATTACTTACCTAGTTTTACAAACAACCGCGTTGAATTTCTAAAATGTGAACTGTTGTTTTACAGTCAGAAGATTGTTGGAATGATTAAAGATTTAGACAATTAAGTTATATATAATATTAAACAGAGAAATATAACAGTATCGCACAACGTATATAAAATACTGTGTGGTTCAGAAAGAAGTAGGCCCTAACCAAAATCACTTTCTTTGTTTTGTTTTTGTGTTTTTTACTACTTGTTTAATGTCGCGACGGAAAGATCGGAAATGACTAGGATTGTGAAGGTAGCGACCGTGGCCTTAATTAAGGTACATTTTCCTAGTGTGAAAATGGGCAACCATGCAAAACCATCATCAGGACTGCCGATGCTAGTATTCGAACCCACTATTTCCAGAATGCAAGCTCACAGCTGCGTGTCACTAACTGCACGACCAACTCGCTCTGTAAAATTACTTTCTAATTATGTCATTAACTCAATGCAATTAACAACGAACATCACTTATCGAAGAAGGACGTGATCGGTGTTAATGACGAGCAACCGTAGCTTGATCTTCTGTCGAAGACTGCGTGGACTGTGTCTGAAGCTCTGTTCTTTCAATAATCTCCACAAAGAAAGCATCGCACTCTGATACATCAGGACTTCGTAGAGGATGTCGAAAAATCTGTGCCTCATGAAACCAACCAACCGGAAAACATCTCTTGCAGTAGGCATACATTCCCTCTTCCAGTTGAAACACTTGCTTGTCCATCACAGAATACTGTCAATTCCTCCTGGAAACGTGGAATATCTTGCTCTCCCTACACCTGTGCAGCGGTCTTGGTCGCGAAATGTGGTCCAATGATACTATGGCTCGACACAACAGCTCCCCGTTCGTACTCATCCCGGCGTTATCAACTGAGGAAATGGCAATCTTACTTCTTGACATGTCCACTGACTAGAACATGACATTCATCAGACCACCACTAATTTCGGAAATACACAGTCACGAGAACACACGCACAATAAAGCACGCCTGCTTTGAAATCCACTTCTTTCAGGTCGTGGGATACCTGCAGTCGATATGACAGCGCTCTATGCTTTGAACACCAGAACGAGCTCTTGATATGTGACGCTCGGCTTTCTTTTCCGGAGAACTAAATATTTCTCCATCGCCTGTCTCGTAGTCTCATTAGATCTTGTAGTTTTTGTCCTTCCAGACCTTCCTTCAGCATGGTTACCGACATTACTTGTACTTATAAATATTTTTACCCATTGAAGGAAAGTTAGGGGTTTACGAAACTTCTCATCATAACCAGCCAACATGATTGCTCCTTCCAGCAGAGCAGCTGCAAAATAATGTTCTATAGCCGAGGCGCGTTCCGCATCATAACTCCTCAGATCTGCAACAAACATCATTGAATTAGTGGCATTGACATTAAGGTTCCGGTTACGCTTAAGCACTTACTAGGTTATTTAATAGGATAAACAGAATTCGGCGTTATGCAGTTGCTGATCCTGAATAAATAAATAGATAGGTCAGTGTAGGAACAGACAACAAAGGAAAGATGAGTCAGGACAAAAACGATAAATTTTATCAGGTGTCCCTTTCGGAAAATCAAATAACCATAAATATGTATTTCAATAAATGAGTGAGGCGATGTTATCTAGCAATCATGCAGGCTATGATGGATGGCCATAACAAGGTAATGTTGCTAGGTAACGGAATAGTGTATGTGGCGACATGTCTCAGGGAACTGTTACCTAACAACCATGCAGGCTGTGATGCAAAGTGTTGTTACGTAGCAACCCTTCAGACTGTGATGTAAAGTATTGTTAGCAAGCAACCGTGCAGTCTGTGATGTAAAATAATGTTGCCTAGCAAGCGTGCAGTCTGTGATGTAAAGTATTGTTACCTAGCAACCGTGCAGTCTGTGATGTAAAGTATTGTTACCTAGCAACCGTGCAGTCTGTGATGTAAAGTAATGTTACCTAGCAACCGTGCAGTCTGTGATGTAAAGTAATGTTACCTAGCAAACGTGCAGTCTGTGATGTAAAGTAATGTTACCTAGCAACCGTGCAGTCTGTGATGTAAAGTATTGTTAGCAAGCAACCGTTCAGACTGTGATGCAAAGTATTGTTAGCAAGCAACCGTGCAGTCTGTGATGTAAAGTAATGTTACCTAGCAACCGTGCAGTCTGTGATGTAAAGTATTGTTAACAAGCAACCATGCAGTCTGTGATGTAAAGTAATGTTACCTAGCAACCGCGCAGTCTGTGATGTAAAATAATGTTACCTAGCAACCGTGCAGTCTGTGATGTAAAGTATTGTTAGCAAGCAACCGTGCGGTCTGTGATGTAAAGTAATGTTACCTAGCAACCGTGCAGGCTATTTCTTATGGCTGGAGGTCATCTGTAATTACCAGCCTTTGGTGGATGGCCATGCCCGAGATTCATATAAGGCATATTTAATATCATTTGATTTGGCCATAGCGAAATTCACCATTATTTAGTATATTACTTTTAAACGCAATGGCAATTTCAAATTGGTATAGAATTGCATGAAACTTTGGTGTATTGGAAAGATAACGGTAAAAAAGCATTTCTGTAAGTTTTAAAATAACCCTGATTTGAAGCTTTACATAAAACATAACAGATTTTGTTTCATATGCACTACATGCACTGTATGATATCACCAAAAATTTTAAAATTGGCCATGAATATTTCAAAAGTGATTTCCTTTGAGATTGTGGCAGCAAAGAGTTTTTTTTAGCTCCAACATTGCAAAGAGTGAAATCATAGGTGTGTTTTTCTTTCCAGTTTACTATTTCCAAATGATGTTAACAATGGTAGTGCCGGGATATAATGACCACACAAATGTAATCTCTTATTGGAACGGAACGAGTGGAGGGATGTGGTGTGGCGGGCTCATTAAAAGCGGTGACAGCCGATGTAGTGCGTGTCCAGGGGACATTACAGTTAACTGGAGAGAGACATTAACAACCCCAGATCGAACGAACGCGTTCCCTCTTTTAAATAAGTCTGTTATCACACGGACATTATCTGCTGTAGTTTTCGCTACTCGAAACAACTTAATTCTCGGCTCAGCACCCAACCCTTCACCCTGGCACGTGTGGGAGGGAAAATGATATAAACACAGGTATAGCAGGTAACGTGTCGTGAACTAGCGTGTGGCAACCGGGTGTTGCTGAAGTTGCCTCCCAAGTTCGTTCTCTCACCGGGCTCGATAGCTGCAGTCGCTTAAGTGCGGCCAGTATCCAGTATTCGGGACATAGTAGGTTCAAACCCCACTGTCGGCAGCCCTGAAAATGGTTTTCCGTGTTTTCTCATTTTCACACCAGGGCTGTACCTTAATTAACGCTACGGTCGCTTCCTTCCCACTCCTAGCCCTTTCCTGTCCCATCGTCGCCATAAGACCTATCTGTGTCGGTGCGACGTAAAGCAACTTGCAAAAAAAAAGTTCGTTCTCTTAAACTTCATTAAGAAGATAATAATAATAATAATAATAATAATAATAATAATAATATTAGTTCAATTTCATCCTTCTTTTTCCTCTTCTCCCTGGATTTTCCCGATTAGTTCAGGTGGACACTACAAGTGTACTGGCCTAGTTTTACGGCAACCACATGTGACGGTTCATAGTGTGACGTGTTTTGTGTGTAATTGTGGCGTGTAGAATGTCTCGTCACGCCCGCTCTTCTGTAATGTAGCAAGAGTAACATAACTTCCAGGGATTCTAACAGGCCGGGCCCCTAACTTTTGTGGAGTTAACGTTAATGTTACTGAAAACTATCTGCGCGGGTCGGAGCATACATTGATAGTTCTCTTTTAAAGCAAAATAAGACATTTTGCAGTGAAAATGCGATTTTGACAACTCGATTGAATTTCGCGCTCTACAAACCTATTTTACTAACATTCACAATATATGTTACAGTTTTAATACTTTCGTATAGTAGTAGAATCTGATTTACCGCCTCAACAGTTTTTATAGCGACGATAGGATAGGAAAGGGCTAGGAGTGGGAAGGAACTGATCTTGACCTCACTGTAAAATGGGAAACCAGTTTCAGGGCTGCCGACAATGGGGTTCGAACGCACTGTATCCCGAATGCAAGCTGACAGCTGCGTGACCCAAACCGCACTGCCACTTGTTCGGTAAAAAAATGTTAAGGTTTTTTTTCTATGGGCTTTACGTCGCACCGACACAGATAGGTCTTATGGCGACGATGGGATAGGAAAGGCCTAGGAGTTGGAAGGAAGCGGCCGTGGCCTTAATTAAGGTACAGCCCCAGCATTTGCCTGGTTTGAAAATGGGAAACCACGGAAAGCCATTTTCAGGGCTGCCGATAGTGGGATTCGAACCTACTATCTCCCGGATGCAAGCTCACAGCCGCGCGCCTCTACGCGCACGGCCCACTCGCCCGGTATGTTAAGTATTATGACATCTTGTATTTTTTACTCTAATGTGGTCGAAACTTCAGCGCATCCGGTGTTTGGGAGTACGTATATATGTTTTGACATAAATATGTCTTATGAGCAGGGAGGGGAGAAGTTGGCGTCACAAAAACGTGTGACGGAAGTGTAACCTATCAACCGTGCAGGCTGTGATGTGAATTATGGATGGATGGCCAGAGAATGTTTCCTAGCAACCTTGCAGGCTGTAATGTAATGTATTTCCAGATAATGTTACCTAACAAACCATACAGGCTGCGTCATACCTTGTCTGAATTAGCAGGCGTTGATATATGGCCATGACCGAGAGACATATTTGTTTGTTTTTCTGGTGGTTATTGGTAGGCCGCTAAATAATGTGACTTCAAAGTATTGTTCTATTTAGAAAATTAAGTTGAAAATTTGATGTTTGTAGCTCAAACGAACCTACTACCTACCTCACAAACATCGCACTCTTTTTCAAGCTCCTCCCTCGGACAAACAAACCATTCACCTAATTAACAAATATATTTTAAGAACTGCCGTCATTCGTCCCTATCTTCGCCAAGGTTAACCTGTTCGTATCTGCCAGATACGCAGTTAATTCGACCTCATGAACCAACTATTAATTACTTCAAAAAGCTGATATAACGGATATGATATTTTTATCGGAGCCAGATGAACCATTTCAAAAAATTGTAGTATTTATTTAGAAAAGTGTAGACATTGCTAAGATGAATCTAATTTTGGGGAATTAAATTATCTCATGAGTAACACACTGTAAATAATATTTACATTTGATGCCCATGGTTTTCCATTTGCGCACCAGACAAGTACAATGAAAGAATAGTCTGTATGAGCAGAAATCAAATTATTCTTTAAAGCAGGTTTTCAGAAATTTAATTCCGTCGCGTGTCGTTGGGCAAGTGACCAGGTCGGTCTTGAGAGTGGTCAATATTAGTTAACTGTTTATCAACGACACTGTTGATATTTTAGATACTTTAGGAATGTTTTGGAAACATCAGACGTAAATATTAGATGATTGCAGTGTCTTGCTGGTGAGCGATTTTATTTTCCGAAAACTGGTTTTAACAAAGTAATTTCATTTGCGGTGATATAGACTGTGTTTCGTCAAAAGTTCCATACAAATGATTAGAAATCAGTAGTACGGTCCTCGGTAATATTATGGGGAATATTACGAAAGAGAAACTCGACGAAGCCTTTAACTGTGCCCAGCACTGGAAGCGGGCGGGCTGCCGAGGCCTATCGCAATGATTAATGACTGAAAGATGAAATTAAATGATAGTGTAGAGTGTTGCTGTAACGAAAGATGACAGGGAAAACCGGAGTACGTGGAGAAAAACCTGTCCCGCCTCCGCTTTGTCCAGCACAAATCTCACATGGAGTGACCGGGATTTGAACCACGGTATCCAGCTGTGAGAGGCCTGCGCGCTGCCGCCTGAGCCACGGAGGCTCTTGTGCAAAATCAACCAGTAAACTTGTTAATTTATGTAAATATAGTTCGTTTGCTGAACGAATAACAGGATTTTTTTACTTTTCTAAATGGAAGTACTGACATTTACATTCAAAGATTTTTAAATCAGAGCGTGTACGCTTAAAACCTGTATCTTTGTAAATTGTAGCACAAAAATTATTTGTGTCAGTTTTCTTTGAATATATAAGTAGAGGACAATAATATTGACTTTATATCGAGCGCAGTATACATCAAACTGGGATATTTTGAAAAATGTCGGTTTTCTGGCCAATATATTGTAGTTTTAATACTATACGGTACCGCGATCAACATTTCGCAAAGTAGTTGTGGAGAGCTTCGCAGTAACAATCGAACGTCACCGCTCCACTGTGACGTATGCTTGCTACGTAAGCTGCCCGCATTACGTCACGCCATCCCGGCTGCACTGGACTAGCCTCAACGGGCACCCAGCAGAGCACCTCTGCTGTCAGGTTTGGGCAGTCTATCATCGCAGGAAGTACATTCAAGTACATCCTACCAAGTTTGATTGCAGTCGGTCTGATGTGGTGTAACCAAGTTTTAAGTTAATTCCTTTGATCTAAGACGTTTTGTTTTACAAGCTGTTAGGGGGTGAGTTTAGTCCGGAATTGTGCAAAGCCTTATGAAGATCAATGGCTTGCCGCATGAAGACGCTACTTGATTCTTGTTTTCCCTGTACTTAATGTTGAAAAGAGCTATCAGTTAAGCTGGCCTCTTGAGCCTGACGCTATTCAGTCCTGGCTCACAATGGCGGGGGTGTGTCCTACAAGTACCGGTACGGCGGCCTACCTTTGTACAATCAAGCTTCTCACTTTACAATGCATAGGTTCGATCTCCCACTGATTCTACTGCAAGTGGTGGAAAATTGTTCCCCGATCGTTCTTTAGTTAGTACCCCGTTCTTAAGCAGTCATTCAAGCATCTGTTAAGTGCAGTCGGCTCCAATAGCCTCCGGGCCGTGTAACACGTGACTCTCTGTACTGCTACAGTTAAAATGTTGGCGGAAGGGCTGAGGGACTACGCCGCTAAGTTTTCGTGACACTGTCACGCCACGAAGGTCGTAACTCCCGTCCTAATTGCCCCAAATGTCCAGAAATGGTACCCTTATGTTGGGCATACACGTCTATATTCACTCATATACACACTATGGGGCACAATTTAGTTATCGGAAGTCGATGTAAAGTAAATAAGGACAATTCTCACATTTTGAAAAACCGCTTAATTTGTCCGTACTGGGGGTTCGGCAGCATGGTCTCAAGCCGAGCAAGAGCTTCCTAACAATAGCGCTCTTGAGGGGTAGGAACTGATACCTGGTCAGTCAGTCAGTGCCTAAAGGGAACGTCTTACCGGTACAGCCATAGGTTCCTGTCCTTAACTTGACGTTTAATTTATTGATAAGCAGTACACTGACCATTTTGCATCAAATCATGAAGATGTTTTGTCCTCAGTCTACCGCGGTACACATCCTGGCCGATCTGCGCCGTAGGCTAAAATTCCGTCATCCTACGAGCAGTCAGCAGACCTCATCATCCGCTTTATGGGGGATCGTGGACTGTTTTATCATGTATATATTTTTCTATTAGACTTTATTCACTGTTCACCACGTTGAATACTATTGAGTCTTTTCGTGTTTGTGTCTTTTAATGTGTTTTAACATTTATTTGAATGATATAATTGACTACACTGAAAAGCAATGTCTACTTTTGTATCAGAAAATAACGCATTGCAATTATATCCACTCGTTTGTCATCATCATTCGCTTTACATTCTAGACAGTGGATACATTTTAAAATGTTAATTACAATGCCATTTCGTTCCACCTTTCACCATTTGGGGTCGGTGACCTAGATGTTAGGCCCTCTTAGGCAAGAAACATCATCATTATATCCCCTGTCTCCCGCGCCCTCTGTTCCCCGGGATTAGGGAGCAAGGTTTGTCCAATTAATAATTATCATACCTTTTCTGCACGGTTAGGGACAGTTCTGCCTTCCCTTGAATTTACAGCAGCACAATTTCATCGGTTCCTTTCTCCATCTATTCAATCTTCAACGTTCTTCTCTAGAACTGCGTTTTAAATGCCTCTAATCATTTGCGATCCTGATTGTTAATTTTACAAGATTCAGATCGATACAATAGAACACCTCACACAAAGGATTTAAAAAAATATTTCTTCATCTGATAACATAGCCTACTTACTAACATTTAACGTGGCTTTGAGTGCCCGGACATGTTCGGTTCACTGGTGCAGGAATTTCAATTTGATCCCATGGGCAATCTGAGTGGCTGGATGTGGGACGATGATAATCATGAGGTAGGGAGAGGGTGAAACCCTTTATCGGCACGTAGCACTCAGCTGTCGAGTAACACCAAGGGGTCTGCTTCAAGCTTAACTCCTCCATCCGGCGGACGAATCACCATCAACTGCTTCACATCCCCCCACTCCATATGAACACTGCGGAGAGGGTTCGAATTTAATCCAGGCTTCTGACCTACAACCTAGTGATTAGAAATTGTATACCACAACCTCTCCCACTTTGCCGGCCAACATTCTGATGGTGGAAATGTTTTCGACCAACGGGACTCAAACCGAATAACCACGGTGTCAGCCGTATAGACTTGACGCCTAAATCAAATCAAATCAAATCAAATCAAATCAAATGAAATGAAATGAAATGAAATGAAATGAAATGAAATGAAATGAAATGAAATGAAATGAAATGAAATGGTATCGTATCATATCATAAGATTTAATGAGGTTCAAATCCCACTGTCGGCAGCCCTGACGATGGTTTTCCGTGGTTTACCATTTTCACACCAGGCAAATGCTTGGGCTGTACCTTAATTAAGGCCACGGCCGCTTCCTTACAACTCCTAGCCCTTTCCTGCCCCATCGTGGCCATAAAACCTATCTGTGTCGGTGCGACGTAAAGCCACTGGCAAAAAAAGATTTATTTTGATATGAAACGCCTGATGGCAAGTGCTATTCTATTCTTGATCTCTGCGCTATGCCTGTTGTCGTCAGCCAATATAACAGGAACTGGTGACTGAATCCACTATTCTCCTGCCTGATATTTAGACGACATTTTTTAAAATCCGACTTGAAATTTTGGCCCCTTTCTTCTCGAATGAGAGGGACAAATTCTGTCTCTTTGAACATTTTAACCGCCTTCGTATGTCCTTTTGATTTTGGACTTAGTAATTAGCAACGCAAAGTTATACCTCAAAAACGCTATTTTATAAAAGTCCGCCCCGCAGTCTCCTGAGTTTCCTGTTTTCTCCCAAGTCTCATATTTCCAAGCAAACGCTACCTCACACAGGATCTTTAGTTACGAAGCTATAAACACAAATGTGTGCTCATGATTTAATTATAGTGAAGCTCGAATGCATATTGCTTAGTTTTATGCATCTTGTTCTTGGCTCCACAAACCACTTTTAACGTTCTCGCAGACGCAGACGCCCAGGTGCTGGAATTTCGTCCCGCAGCAGTACTGAATTCCTCTCATTACGACTGCAACATTGATACGTCTCTAGTGTTGTTAGTTGTTGTAACTTTCTTCCATGTTTTACCTTTTTTAAATGCTTCTTCGTCCACAGTTCTTTTCGTTGTCCTTGTTTCACCTGCCAGCTCACTGCATGGCGGGGCTGAGTGGCTCAGACTTGGCAGGTTTGATCCTGGCTCAGTCCGATGGTGTTCGAATGTGCTCCAATACGTCAACCTCGTGTGGTTAGATTTACTGGCACGTAAGAGAACTCCTGCGAGACTAAATTCCGGCACCTGGGCGTCTCGGGAAAACCGTAAGAGTAGGTAGTGGATCTTAAAGCAAATAACATTGTTTATTTATTAAATATCGTTGTGGTGAAGAATGGAAAAAAAGTGAAGTGGACAAATAAAGTGAAAAATGATGAGGTGTTAAGAAAAGTCGGAGTGAAGGAACATCTGATGAAAACGATTAAAAAGTGGAAAATATCATGGTTGGGTCACATACTAAGCGGAAATTATCTTCAACAGAAGATGATGGATGGAAACAAATGTAGACGGAAGAAGAGGAAGAGAAAGGTTTAGAATTCTAACAGATGTCTAACAAGGTAGAAGATATGGATAACTGAAACAAGATGCTCAGGACAGAAAATCATGGAGGATGTTCAGTTGATACCTGTCTCAAGACAGATTCGCAGAAGAAGAAGAAGAACCTTTGCGTCCATATTCTAGTTCCATGATATTAGATTTTAGGCATTCAGCACAGACTGCCGTTAAGACTCAGTCCTTGGCATACCTCGAACTGCTTACTACATTTCCGCCTAACTAAATCCCTCCCTGCCACTTTGTTCCTTTCAGTAGATGTTGCATGAACACAATGAACAAGCAAGGTGGAAGATCACAAACTTGTCTAACCCCCGGAACTATTCTGAACAAGGAACTCATTCAAACATCAGTCATTACTTTCGTCCTAATGTCAACACAAATGCCTTCCTACCACTAACCCTGTACGCTAACAGTGCCAGGCTCCTCACTTTCATCTATCCTATCCGACATCACTTGTTCTTTTACGACCCCAAAGGTATTACATATCTAGGCCTAGGGAGTCTTTCATTTTCATGCCCTTCATGGCCCTTCATTTTCTTTGGCCGATACCTTCATTTCTCGAAGTTTCGGATCCCTTCAATTTTTTCATGCTGATTAGTGATAGAGGATGGTGGCCTAGTTGTACTTCCTCTTAAAACAGTAATCACCACCACTACCTTCCTTTGGTACTCTGTCATAAGTACATATATCTGTCAGAGTTAGTACCTGAAACAAAATTTAAATTGTTAACACAAATAAAACTTTGCTTTTGTATTGCTTCATAAGTGTAACTTTGAGCTCAACTAGTATGTGCT
Source organism: Anabrus simplex (assembly GCF_040414725.1). Taxonomy (NCBI): domain Eukaryota; kingdom Metazoa; phylum Arthropoda; class Insecta; order Orthoptera; family Tettigoniidae; genus Anabrus; species Anabrus simplex. The sequence continues at coordinate 7,730,025 of NC_090275.1, read as the reverse complement.
GTTTGATTTCAGGGTGGAGTAATACGGTGTGGCTGCTCATCATTCATGAGACATTACTAATGAAGGGAGCGAATGTGAGATGACAGCTATCTGTGTGGAATACAAATAACCAGGTAATAACATCAGGAAACTTTGTAACTTACTTACTCAGATATAATCAGGGAATTGTCACATTCACTCGCACACTTCATCTTACACCTTATTATTTTTCTGTCACTGACATCTTATTGATCCAGAGTCGTGTGCTGCCAGTGCGCTGGTTTCATTCTTGAGGTTCAGCAAAGAAACAAAAATAACGCGTGCTACAGAAGAATCGATGACAACTTGAGGTAAACAGCAAGGAATAAATAATGTATTTCCTTCCTCAAGATTTATTTCGTTGACATTTCTTAATACTGTTGTGTAGGGAAGGATATAATTCTGGGAAATATTTCTCATTTCTAATATGACAAGAGTATGAATTTCAATCCCCAACTTCAACTTCGAACTAATGTTTTTGTCAGGGAACTTCGAGTTTGGGAGCCACGCATGTACGTAGCTGCCAAGTAATGAAGATATCTGACTATAGAATGAGAAAAAAGCAAAGAAACAATTATGAACTATGAGGTATGCTAACATACGAGGTGTAAGATTGTTTTGATACTTACAATATCAACATCGTTTTCGACTTTCTACAATTTGTTCTATAAGTCTAGTGGGAGTTTTAGACACTCTAAATTTGTGGCTAAATACTTTTAGTCCTTTATTTACCCTCTGTTAAGTTCATATGTACAACTGAATATTTTGCCACACCCTCCAAAATAAACAAGTATTTGAAAGGACCCACCTGTATCAGTTTCTTGTATCCCTCCTGATATTATATCCTCCATGGTAACTTTTCAAATGGCATTTCTCGAGTTAATTTCACTAGTGTTCAAGTTCCGAGATATTAGATTGTAGGCTTACAGCACTATCTACCACTAAGACCAAGTCGTGCGCATGGGCCAAATCTCTTACTACATTTTCACCAAACTGAAACCCTCCTTGCCGTTATGCACCTTTCGATAATGATCCATGTGTACGATAAACAACAAAGGTTAAAGAGTGCAGACGTGTCTAAGCTTTGTGACTACTTTGAACTATGAGCACTACTTTCACTGCGGCCTGATTGTCACCGTAAATACTGTATCTCTTTCAGTACAGCTTACATCATGTTCCTCGTGCACCTCTCAGTAGCTTACCGGTTAATGTCCCGTTCTTGGGGCCCGAGCTCGATTTCCGGCACTCGCAGGGATTTAGAAATGAAACGAGTGTTGGTAGAGACAGCTAAAAGATCTGCACCACCTCGGAATGAGGACATGAGATTAGCTTTCAAATTTTTCATTGGTACACTGTCGTATGCCCGTTCTGTATCTAGAGAAAACATATTTATCTCAATCAATCAATCAATCAATCAATCAATCAATCAATCAATCAATCAATCAATCAATCAATCAATCAATCAATCAATCAATCAATCAATCAATCAATCAATCAATCAATCAATCAATCAATCAATCAATCAATCAATCAATCAATCAATCAATCAATCAATCAATCAATCAATCAATCAATCAATCAATCAATCAATCAATCAATCAATCAATCAATCAATCAATCAATCAATCAATCAATCAATCAATCAATCAATCAATCAATCAATCAATCAATCAATCAATCAATCAATCACTACTGATCTGGACTACGACTGACGCCCACTTGGTAGATTTGTTATCGGTTGTTTGACTAGGCCTATATATTTTGTCCTTTATTTGTTACTAGCAAATGTACCCATGCTTCGCTACGGTATCTTACCTAGTATACGGATGTCTGCGTAAATTACTCTACGCGCAGTGAGTAAGGTATATTAAATTGCATGTCTCTTAGCGCTACACGAGAAACAAAACGGGGAGGACCACGTACGTTGTTTCCGATGTAAGGTGAGCATTGGGGAAGTTTTGATGATAATGACAGGCCACATTTCCTACTGCCATTCACAGTCGAGTTCGGGAGTTCCTACCATAACGGCAGGCCCACTTTCCAGCTGTCATTCACAATAGACATGGAGAGTTTTTATTATGAATAAAGGCCCCTTTTCCTAATGACAATCACAATCGAGTTGCAGAGATTTGATTATAATCGAGAAATGCAGTTCTATCTAACGTATAAGGAATCGAGATACGACAAAATGTCACAGGCCCAAAGTTGTAAATCTCTACAACTTGAGCGCCGATTGTGTAATCCGTTCTGTGATACGACTTACTGTTTAACCAGCATTTGCCCTGAAACGAAGGTAGAGTAAAAATTATGGCAAATGCTAGAAAACACCTTATGGTATGAAATAATGGGCTACACTCCGCGGTACTGCTCAAGTATTAACAGCCCCCATTAGTGCTATTTGAGGACGATTGTAACCTCCAACCCGCAGAATGGCAGCCTGACGTCTGTCACCGCACGAAACCTGCCCTGGTTGCCATGGTAACCGGTAGTTTCGTTCTCGGTCTGTCAGTCGCTCAATGCAGAGCATAGTAACTTTCTCCGTCATTTTGAAGAGTAAGCGAAATCACGTACATAACAGAAGTTGTTTATAATGAAGGGACGTTTCGCATGTAGTCCACAGATTTTACAAAAAATCAATAGTATAAGAGAACATGGAAGAAAACTGTTCTGGTTTTCCTATAAACCCCCAGTGTAATCAGTGGTTTTTAAATCACATACATATGTAAACGTTCTACAGGATAAGTATACGCTAAATATGACGGTTCGTCGAGATCGATCCAACCATTTCGCCGTGATGGTGGAACAAACAGACACGAAAAATAAAAACCACTGATACGGTCTTGAGTTGACCTAAAACGGACAAGTAGGCCTATATCAAAAATTGGCAAAACAAACAAAATTACCGACAGAGAACCCCCTACAAATTTATTTATATAGATTTAACTGCTTGTTTCTCTCGTTGCATTATTCAATTACTTGACTTATTCGGAAAATATGGTCTTGACAGTCCCTCTATGATCTGAAATTACAGTGGTTTTCATCCAACTTACTCTCCACCAGTGATCGCACCCTCCTTTCAACATGCTTGTGAACACCTTGCCTGGTATACCGACCTACGAAACAGTTCGATAATATTTCCAATTATTTCTGTTCCCTTGCTTATTTATAGGTTTAATAACTACTTTCCTCCAGTCAGAAGATACCTTACAAACATTCCATTCTAAACCTATGAAATCATTTCATCCCTGACTTCCCACCACTTTTCACAATTTCAGGTCCAATTTAATCTATTCCTGCTGCTTATGACAACACCGCTCTTTTCCTTCACGTCTAATCTATTGTTTGGTGTTTAAGCAGAAATATTTTTACGTCGAGAATATTTTCCAAATATTCCTTAAGAGATTTAGAACTAAATGAGGCCACAGCACTAGTTGCAAATCGAAGGTTGTGGCGACGTTTAGTAAATTCACAGAGGCTTGCAGACTGAACGCTGAAAGGCATAACAGTCTATAATGATAATGAATGAATGAATGATATTCCTTCCACCTGTCTGATGATTTTCCAGTATGTACAGTGATTTTAGCTGATTTACCCAATTCATTGTTCATTTCCGGGTTCCTTTCTTTTCTTTAGAGTTCTGAAAGTTTTCCCTGGCGCTTGACCAAGGCTTACGAGATCTTCACTTTATTTCTTCTTGAACACTACAGTAATTTGTTTCATTCTCTTTCTTTCATCTAAAACAATCCTCCTCTACATCACTTCTTGTTTGGAGCTATTTTGATACACCTTTTTTATGTTTACAATCTGCTCCACCAAGACGTTCAGTTTCCCCATTTTATCATACTAAGACTTCCCTTTGACGTTTCTATTACAGAACATCTGTTTACAATCCCGTTTGTTTCTATATTCTGAATCTGCTGACAGTCTATTCTTTGGAACTATTTACTTAGCAGTATTTCTGCCTAATACTCTCGTTATACCTTTAACCGTCTACATACAGACTTCACTTTGTCTGTCCTAAGTCTCGTGGTCATAATAATCACATATCCATAATAGATTTACAGACTTCAAATAGCCTGGCTTCCAAACGACGGTGAGATTGCGGGAAAAGAACTTACGGATGAAGCCGGAAAGGAAGCGGGACTTTTATTTCCCTGACCTGTGAATCTACCTGCTAGGGATATTGGTCTCAGCTACGTCGAACCATGTTGGCGTCCTGGGAATCGGAGTGGCTAGTTATCCGAACTCCAAACAAGGTGAGAGAAGACAACTACAATGTGGCGGTTCATTTTTCGGCCTTCAAGGAGAGACGCCGTAGTTCTGTGTAGGCTGAGGATAAGCCAGGGAAGATCTACGCACTCTTACCTCTTGAAGAGGAACAACCCTCCCAGTGTGTTCTTGTGGTGCCAGGCCTCACATCCTCACAGAGTGCGATCTCTCTGGCTTGAGACGGAGTCTCGGCCTACAGGAGACACTTGAACACACACTAGCCTGCTGATCTCGTCATTACTTTTATGTGTGAGAGTGGGTTATTCAAGGGTATGTAAATATCAAATGTTTTGTTACTCTGGGAACTTGGGTTCCCTTTTGTTTTGTTTGTGACCTTCTCGGCTTAATATAATCATTTTTGTTTAATTTTGTGATTCATTTTTAAATTCTATTGTTGAATATATAATTATTAAAAAGTATTTTCCACTTAATTTGTTCAGAGAGGACAGCTACCTAGTTGTACTTCCTCTTAAAACAAAAATAACCACGACCATCACTTAATGAATTCACACATAATATATGTTAAAATACATTCTTCCTAGAATTTTCACGCTAACGCACTCTACTTGGGAACATGCAGCTTTAGCTCATTAGGTAACAATAAGGAATGGAGCCGTGATATTGAATATTCCTGTTGATCCTTGTCAGTTCAAGTACAGGCTCATACATCCCTCCCCCCTCTTGTGTTGTGTTCAACCCTTCTTCTTTGCCATGCATGTTTTAATGACAATGCATGGGGTGTGGTTTACAAGTGCGCTAAAGTCTCTATAATGGCGGAACTTTCTTTGTGTATGGGTAGGGGCGCCATCTTGAAATTCGATGCAAAGCGTATGTCAATATTTTATGTTCAACCTCCTGTGAGTAAGACAACGGCTCTGCCAAACCTACATTTCAAACGTTGACAAAGTTCTGACTTAATTAATCTGCAGAAAGACGGCTGACTTCGTTGCTAACGCGGGCCGTACTGAATTTTCCATCTTTGTTAGAAACAGTCAATAGACTCTAAATTAATAAAAATAGAAAATTTTGTTTAAATTGAGAAATTACTTTCGAAATTATGCCTCTTGTTTTTCGAAAAGTAGTCGTTTCTTCAACCTCCAGGAGATCTTTTTTTAATGATTAAATCATGATTGTGAAAGAAACCATTTTCCCTTTACGAAAATCAAATGATCATAAATATGTCTCTCGGTCATGACCATCCATCAACGGCTGCTATTTTCAGATGATCGCCAGCCGTAAGACATAGCCTGCACGGTTGTTAGGTAAGAATACTTTACATCACAGCCTGTACGGTTGCTAGGTAACAATACTTTACATCACAGCCTGCGCGGTTGCTAGGTAAGAATACTTTACATCACAGCTTGCGCGGTTGCTAGGTAACAATACTTTACATCACAGTCTGCACGGTTGCTAGGTAACAGTACTTTACATCACAGCCTGCACGGTTGCTAGGTAACAGTACTTTACATCACAGCCTGCGCGGTTGCTAGGTAAGAATACTTTACATCACAGCCTGCACGGTTGCTATGTAACAGTACTTTATATCATAGCCTGTACGGTTGCTAGGTAACAATACGTTACATCACAGCCTGCACGGTTGCTAGGTAGCAATAGTTTACATCACAGCCTGCACGGTTGCTAGGTAACAGTACTTTACATCACAGCCTGCACGGTTGCTAGGGTTACACTTCCGTCACATATTTTGCGACACTAATTTCCGTAAATTTTCAGGTGACCCACAGCTATAAGACATATTTATATGAAAACTTTTGAAGGGCAAAGGATTAATTTGTAGTACCGTAGGGTTGGGGGTGCCTTCGTGACAGATTTCGAAGTTTTACTGCTTCCAGTACACAGTTTTTGAATTGAACCCAAAACTAACTACTGAGTTTGCTTGGTTCATCCTTCCTTTACCTGATAGTACGTTGTCTGCATCTCAATCTCAATCAACCACGGAGAAATTTGCATTAACACTTGTCACAATGTCATCCTGCTATGCGGAGGGACTTTGTGAGAGGCCTATTTCTAATCGGTAATATGTATGGAAAACTCAGTGGCACAATGTCACCCATTAAACGTTTATGTAGCATATTAAAGCAAAATTTGACAATGGTAATTATTTATTCTATTCAGTTTCAGATAAAAACACAATACCTAATTTTATATTTTCTTAGTCAACAAGCAATTTTCCATAAACACAATGTTTCATTAAACGAAATTGTCTAATTATTGAACTTTGTACAGTCCTTGTTTGCTAATTAGCTTTGGAGAATTTATCTTGAAGAGGACTTCCTGCTCCGAATACAGAATTTTGTTTCGACGGACTGGCCATCTCCAGCTCTTCAAGGTTATCTCCATAACACTGACCATGTATCTATCAGCTGCTGTATCAGTGATTCTTTCTGAGAAGAGCTGCTCTTCATATTGGACAACTACGCGGTCTCCTACGTTTAAAGATGTTATCCTGACCAGAACAGCACTCAGCTCGTGACAGTGAGGACACTTCAGGAGTGCTGGTATCTGATTGGTCAGATTCGCCTTCATTAAAGTTCAGACTTTGGTCGGAGTCATGGACAGAAAACGCTTCGCTCTCATCATCTGTCTCTTCTCTGGCAGCAGATCATTTTCGAGAAGATTGTGGCTTCTTTCCTTCCTTGCTCCTTCTGACAGACGTGGTGGCAAAACTTTCGGAAGGAGCAGCGGATGTACCAATACTGGATGTAGTGGCAGGAGCAGTTGTTGCGTCTAGAATGTCGGATGGCCCGATACTCTTGCGTGGTGGGGCGTTCATCTTTCTCCTTGACTTCATTCCTTGGGGTTTGGTAATCTCTTTCGTTCTCTTATCTAGCTCTTCAATAAACACATCACCAACATTGGCGTTAATGGAGACCAGGCTCTCTTCAAGAACTGCAGACGGTAGTCTATTCAAGACCTCATGTTTGTTGAGAGGAAGTACCCCTGTCTTCCGGAATCCGGATCGCAAATTTTGTTCTGTGCTCGGCTCCAAGGAAGCCACTAGGTTCTTGAGAAATCCAGGGAATTCGTCCTTGGGAATCGATGAACATCTACTTCCTGAAGGAGTCTTTATCCAGTCGATTAGAACTTGGTTTCCAATGGCTGTTCAGCGGACGAAAGAACGCAACATCTAACGGCTGAAGTAAATGCGTGGAGTGAGGTGGTAAGGCGATGAATTTGATATTATTTTCCTCACAGAGACGCAGCACTGCCAGACTAATGTGGGAACTCAAGTTATCTCCTATTATCACCTTTGTCCCTACTTGTCTTCCCAAAATCGGCAGCATAAGGGAAATGAACCAGTCTTCAAATACTTCGTGGTCAAATCATCCCGACATCGTCCGGTTATAGGTGTACCATCAGGTCCATTCTCTGTCCACATAATCCATAGTTTCTCAGCTTTTTAATTCACGTAAAGTGGTGCCAGTGTGCCAGAAGCATTGCCACAAACCATTATCGACGTGCATGATTTTGATGAGTTTTGAATATGTTCCGGGTACATCGCTCCACGGCGCGTGATTACCTTTTTGCTCCCAGGATCATTAATCAAGTTTCTCATCGAAACTCCAAACATTTTCAGGGGGGACACCATCCAATTCCTCCTTCAGGTTACCAAAATACCTGTCAATTACTTCTTGATCATTGGCAGTCCATGCATAACTAATATTTTTCCATGTTCTTTGAGCAACTACATTTTTATGGCGTCGTATGAATGATTCAGACCAGTCTCTCCCCGCAAAATTGTTCTTAAAGCAAGGCACATCCATACCTATCCTGTGGAGGTGAGCTTTAGCAATACACCGTAGATCAAACGTTGTCATGGGATATCCATATGATGACATGGCAGTTGTGTGGGCTACAAACAAGGTTTTTTCTTCAGCTGAAAAGCTGGCTGTCCACCTGCAGATTTTACTGTTTGGGTGAGTAAACCCCGTGCCTCTTCCGTCTTTAGCCATAAAGTATTCATGTGAATGTTGTATCTCGAGGAAGCTTCTCTCAGAGATAAAGTTTTATTCAACACTAACTTACAGCCTCATCGAGATGTTGCGGTGAATAATTTCGAAAGGAACGAGCGCCCAGTCTCAGAGTATCTGTTCTAGGCATTTGCTGTTCACTGCAACAAACGAAAGATAAACTAAAATTCAAGAAAACACTTGCGGGGCGACTTTGTGACACTGTCGAACTGTCACCCCGCAATCCATCGACGTTTTACAAACTTACTAATAACTTGAATAACACACGTCCAACAAACGTAATAATTACATCACATTGTAGCCTGGACCAGCCATTTCCATGCCCAGTCATCTTGACGTTCATCACTTAATACAATTTACAATTACTCCTAAACTATAAATGTTAGAAAATTGATACTTCGTGCCTACCTCGAGTAAATATTTAGGGTGTGAGTCTGGTAACACAGGTTTCAAAATACGTCTAATTTTATACAGCCTATCTGTATTTTCGGTGAAGTAATGAAAGAATACGAAGGAAGCGTATTCGGAACATTGTTTTAGAAAATATCGGAGTATGAAAAACAGGGTCCTCGGTCCAGTACATTTTTATATCAGGATTTTGGATTAATCGGTTTCCACGATCGCATGATCGAATTCTTTGTGAAAGGCCGGGGCACCGCTCTTGACTCGCGTATAGATTGGTCTCCTCACACACATACTGATAGAATTCGTCATTCATGAAAATACTCACGTAACTCAAAATATCCTGCTCATTTTCTGTTTGAACGTTTACACCTGAATTCTCTCTAAACGATGGAACAGGTGGACATTAACTAGGATGATATGTATCAGGCACTTCACTTTCCTTTATAGGCCTAACGGAAATTCCTCGTCACTCTTATTTTCACTATCTGAGTCTATTTCAGAAATAAGTTCATCACCAGAATAACCATTGTGAACAATATCTAATAATTAATCTTGCGTAAGAAACTGTGTTTTATAAGCCATTATACAACACTCGGTAAGAACGACAAGCACTCCATTGGAATCTCAAGTATCGTCTTGACGCGCGAGGAAGTGCTGAGATATTCCCGCTAAAACAGCTAAGATAAATATGAGCCCACTCAACGCGAGTTATCTCAAAAAGGTCAACCAACTTCCTGCTACAACCAGTAATGCTGACTAAGGTGTAAGAATGCATAGATGACCAATATAAACAGCATTGCTTCGCGCGGAACATTAAACGTCTTACGCCGTCCACGGCCCACAGCATAGGAGCAAGCTCAAACGTCTTACGCCGTCCACGGCCCACAGCATAGGAGCAAGCTCAAACGTCTTACGCCGTCCACGGCCCACAGCATAGGAGCAAGCTTGAACGTCTTACGCCGTCCACGGTCCGCAGCATAGGAGCAAGCTTGAACGTCTTACGCCGTCCACGGTCCGCAATGAGTTAAAATTCATGGGTAATTACCTGTCTTGTTCTCTTTGTAAGCAAACAATAAAAGTACACAGACTGTCCCGCGCCAAGGTGACAGGTGTTTTCAACAAGAAAATGGCTGCTGGATACAAATGAATCGCTGCAGCTTTGAGAGTCTGCCGATAGGTAGCCCTATATAAGCGGACACCCGCTGCAGTTACTCTTTGACATTTCTCCGTGACGTTTGTGGTGCCAGATTTTTTAAAAAATACATAAAACTTGTGTGTCACAAAGTCACCGTGCTAGTCACGAAGCCCCCCCCCCCTATGGTATTATGGTTACTATAATGTTTCTTGCGACAGAAAGATGCCCTTGTCCTTTAGGGCACCAAACATAATGGTTGGTTCGTCCAGACTTATTATTTGATCGAGCATAAACTGCACGTTGCTGAAAGGTGAATGCTGCGATGGGCTCGGGGGTAACCGGATGGATATGCCGTAATCCTCAACAGTCTGTTAGAGTGACTAGAGTACAGGAAGAGATTCAGAAAAAACGTCTGAAAACTGGAAAGCAGATCATTGAGAGAGAAAGGCGAGCCGCCGCTAGAGTCATGAAGATATGTCATAAACTGAAGATCGACCAGGCTAGCAGGAGACGACGGCTTTTCGGTAGATTATTATTATTATTATTATTATTATTATTATTATTATTATTATTATTGAGGGCTGCTAGGGACCACGCGTCAATTTCAATCGCTCCTTCCTTGTTCTTTCCACTATTCCTTCATCATTGTACTATGCTTTATTCCTCTTTCCTCAGACCACTTTGGACCGGGTTTCCTTTTCATCTTTCCTCGAAATTCTTCCATTCATAAAACCTTCATTTTTAAAATTCTCCTTTTCCATAATTTCCTCTTTCCTTACTTTCTTTTTCTAAACCTTTCTTGACCTCTTCTATCCAGCTTATTGTTGACTTGTTCTCCCAAACGTCTGTTTTGTCAATCTGTTGCTGATAATTTGCTTTACGTCGCACCGACACGGACAGGTCTTATGGCGACGATGAGATAGGAACGGGGAGGAAGCGGCCTTGGCCTTAATTATGATACGGCACCAGCATTTGACTGGTATGAAAATGGGAATCCTCGGAAAACGATCTTTAGGGCTACCGGAACTACGGTTCGAGACTACTATCTCCCGAATGCATGCTCACAAACTTCTGGAATTCGATATCATAACCCTGTGAGCAGCTTTCAAGGTTCCAGACCCTATGACATGACCCCAACAATGCTGAAGGAACAATGCGAGCTTCTTTATCTACTACAACGTCGGTGGCACCCCTGTTAGGACATCGCCATTAACGCAGTGGAGCCTAGAAAGTAAATATGACAGTTGCCAGCACTGAAGGATCCGACATATTTGCTCTTCATGATTTCAACTCAAGTCACGGTGCAGTCAAGTGGCTTGCAAATAAAGTGGCGCTCTAAGCTTCACCCCCTGGTAATATCTTTATTAAAGGCAAGTTAAATGTGAACTGGTGAATGAATTATGATGGAGGAAAGTTTCTTTGAAGAAGAGATTATAAACCGAAAGTTGGGACTTCGATTGATCTCAAAACAGTGAACGTAAAAGGATGTTGAATACTTGTGGCAGTAGAAGATGCATGCTCTAATCTTTCAACCCTCTTCTGAGGAAATAAATTGAACTTGTATGTGCGCGGGGGTTAATTCCAGAGATGTAGGACGGGTAGCCTCACCCGAAGAATGGCTAATATTTCACGTGGTGGCGCTATTCGCTGGAGGGGAGCGGGTTGTTCCGTGGATATATGAGCCATCTTCTTCTTTCCCGCTGGAGTCCTAGTTACCGCGGAGGGAAGGTGTAAACATTAAACCAACCCTCTTAGATACGAAAATTATTTCCTTGGGGTGAGGCGTCGTAACTCGTATTATCTTAACGGTTGGGTAGATGATATTTCCTCATTTCCACATGGGTCCATCGTACAATAGAGGCAGTGTGATTTAGCACTGAATATAAAGTAGTTTCTAAGTCCTTCATTGCAGCTGTGATCATTCAAGTCTTAAAATAAATACTGAAAAGTCACCATGAATTGAAAAAAACTAGTAACTAAATACGTCAGCCTCGTGTTAGTAGATTTAGTGGCACGCTAAAGAATACCTCCGGGAAAAATTCCGGCAACTTGGCGTGTCCGAAAACAGTAAAAGTAGTTCGAGGGACGTCTCTGTGGTGTAGTTGTTAGTGTGGCTAGTTTCCACCCCCGCGGGCCTGGGTTTGATTCCCGGGTCTGTCACGAAATTTGAGAAGTGGTATGAGGACTGGAACGGGGTTGACTCAGCCTCGGGTGGTAAGATGAGTAAGGCGGTGGGGTTCGAATCATTGCTGGGGTGGTAGCTAACTTAAGGCCACGGCCGCTTCCTTCCCTCTCCCTTGTCTATCCCTTCCAACCTTGCCTTCCCCTGTTCAGCATAGCAGATGAGGCTGCCTGGGCGAGGCACTGGTCTTCCTCCCCAGTTGTATCCCCACCAAATGTCTCACGTTCCAGGACACTGTTGTGAAAGTGGTAGAGGTGGGATCCCTCGCTGAGTCGAGGAGAAAAAACCAGCCCTGGAGCGTAAACGGATTAAATAAATAAATAAATAAATAAATAAATAAATAAATAAATAAATAAATAAATAAATAAATAAATAAATAAATAAATAAATAAATAAATAAATAAATAATAGTACCGGTAATGCACGAATCATAGGTTGAATGGTCTGTGTTGAGGCCTTCAGTTCAGAGTGTTCCATGCTGAATTCCCTGCCGGGTCGGGAATTTTAATATCGTGTGATTAATTCTTTTGGCTGGGGGACTGGGTGTTTGTGTTTGTGCCAACACTCCTCTTCATATTCATACAGCACATAACACTATTAACTCTGGCCGAAACACGCAATAGTTATCACATCCCTCCAGATATGGTTGGCGTCAGGAAGGGCACCAAGCATAGGACGAGGGAAGTCTAAAGACGGCGATCGACGTTAAAAGAGTTCAGCGTGCCCCGTGTCTCTGTAGAATAACGAGAACCGGACACGCACGGCAGAGCCAGTTGGAGTGGGCAAAGCGCCAAGAACAAGGGAAGAAAACTTTGTGCTTCACTGGTAATACTAGAACATAATGCTTTCAGTGCAGAAACTCCAACAAGTGGTCCGATCATCTTCAATCGACAGTCGCCCTCTTTTACTTTCGATAAGCGATCTGAATCTCTGTTGACAGCCAATCATTAACAAAAGAAGTATTCTCTCGGAAAAGGAACTTTGGGCACAATCAGGTTACAATGCAAACGTATATAACCAACGTGAAGAGTTTTCTTCCCGCGCAGCTGATCTGCCGTGACGTTTGCATAACTATTAGCGATCTGAAATATCAGAACCCCCTAAAATTTATGCAAGTGACCGACATACAAACTGTAGAGCGCCCTGTTCAAATTCGTTTGCATTCGTGCCTAACAAATCCTTTTGCCAGTATGTCCTAAACAGCCGAAGGGTTATTTCACAGAATGTCGAAGCACGACGCACATACTGATGATGAATGTGGAGTTTTAGTTGTTTTCTTATAGCAACTAGCAGTTTCCCGCTGTTAAAAAGTCCTTCAGAGATCTTCGTCATGAAGACAAATGTACTCATAACTTTTCTCAAAATTTACCCATTTAAGTAGTTATTACTGTACCGGGCGGTACACCTCTACTCCGGTCATTTAAAAGTTGCGCCAGTTGAAATTCCTCTTCTGGTGGAAATCTGAACTTTATCTACTCTATTGATTTTCTCGTTTCTCAGAAGATGTCACCACTTGGAAATTTTTGAGTTTGTGAACTGTGTCATTTTTGATGTGTCTTTGTTTCGCTTGAAGTAAGAAGTGTGAACTTTCTCTTCTAGAGGACACTACTGAAGAATTACGATAGTGCAACCTAGTGCGAAATCAAAGAACTATTTTGTTGGAGAAATTTTTATTTCAAGAGTTTGTTCTTTGTTAAATTTCTTTCTGTCATGGTTTAAGTTGGCTGTATACCCCTCTTTTTCCCCTTATTTTGGATCTAGCCAATCCCGAATTTCTTTAATTAATTTTCCACCAATAATGTGTTTCTTCTTCCTCTATGTAGGGGTTTCTTTTCCCTAGCCAAAAAAAACTTTGAGGGAGGGTGTTTTATTTCCCCTAACGCCTAGAATCTTCCGCGAGAGGATATAAACTGCTGATTTTAGGGTCTCCAGGCCACTTCTGTTCCATCTTTCAGTGTATTAAGTACATAGCAGGAGGCGGGAAGCGCCTCTTTCTTCTTCAGACGTTCAACACCAGATAATGGCCTATTAATAACTTCTTTTCTTGCTAGGTCGGCAGTTTAACACTCGCGGCGGGTTCGAAGCATTTCCATCATGTAACCTTTTCCTAAAATGTAATTACTCTTTTCATCTTTTTCTGGTAAAGCTACATATTGGGATAGAGAGTGCTAACCCTCTCGAGCTCCCACTCACATTTGTTTTGAGGTGAACGTATTTTCTCAAACTATTCTTCGTTTATGTAATGTAAAGTGTTCTTCTCTAAGTCACCTCTGTAGTATGGGATTAGCCCTTGCGTTAGCGGCCCAGAGCCAGATTAGGTTTTAAAAACAAAGTGTATTAGGAGTGCAAGATCGCCTCCTCTCAAATTGTTATTTTAGAGGTCATGTAATCAACCTTCTTTTCATGTAATAGACCTCAGTAGGTTGGGTATTTTACCCCTGTGAATACGTCCTTAGAGGACAGCTTGAAGGTAGAGTTTGGTGTGGCCTTGTGATAGGCTTACAATTTTGAGAGCGGATCGCTCTTTGAAATTTGTTTCTGTATGCCTCGTGCAGGCTTTATGTGTAATGTTTGGAGCCAGTGCTCCTGGGCATGAATGGGGTTTTCTGCCCCTTGGCTAAAATTTTTTTTGGAGTAAGGCGGGGCTGATTGCCCGAGAGTTATGAAGTAAGGGCACTGAGCCCGAATCCAGTAATATTGTACCTACATTTTTGCTACTCTGTACCTGTTATGATTGTTATCTCTTGTTTTTGAAAAGAAAATATAACCTAGTTAAATTTTAAATTAATTTTACATTGCACGTTAATTTCGTAGCTTGAAACCCATTCACACCCGCACCTTCTTTCACCTCTACCTACCACGGATATCTCCGTAACAAGTGGTAGCAGAGCGTGGTTGAATGGGTCTCAATTTAGCCCCTTTTGACGGCTAAACATTGCTTTGATTCGAACTCTAATAATTTTCTCAGTTGTTGGAATTTTTTGAGTTTTTCAAAATTGTTCTGTCATCATGCCGGGCCCTCGCGATGTTCTCCTCCTTAACTACTTGCGCAAAGAGGAGTTGATATACGAGTTAACTATCAGAAATGTGCAATCTGGAGGCACGGTTGCAATCGACACCAACAAGCTTAGAGAGTCCCTTGATTTGCCCATTTCCATCCCCAATTTGGGAGAGAAAGAAATTGATGACTCTCTTTCCACGATCGTCGAGAATATTACCGGGCTAGCATCTGTAGTCAGCTTTTTTGATGAAAACGATCCGTCTCCTAATCAAATTAAGCGTGTGCAAGGCAGGCTGTATCACTTTGCAAATAGAGTTAATGATCTGTTGTCTCTAAAGGTGAATGACGTTCAGAGGAAGGACGCTAATAAGCTCCTTGAAACTATTTCTGAATTGTCTAATAAGGTCACTCAATTGCTAACCGGCGAAGTTCCTCCCAAAACTGATCAACCCGCCACGGTGAATGTAGGTAACGAGGAAGAGCCTCCTCAGGGAGAAGTCAATAGGATAACCGTTGCTGCTCAAACTATCTCTGCCCCATCGAACAACGAATCTGAACGCCGTGCGTCATTGGGTAACATCCGCTCTGAATTAACTTCTTTGCCATTGAAACCTTTAACGACTATGTCACCTGGGTTCAGTAGCTTGCCTCATCCATTGGCAATGTTGCTTAGAGGTATCTCTAAGTTTTCCGTCAACACCACCAGTGATGTAATTTCATTTTTAAGATTTCTAGTGGAATTTCAGGATCATGCTCTTGTTTTTTCTCTTTCGCCATGTCAAATTTTGCAAATTATCTATCCGTATGCTATTGGTATTCTCTCTGATAAAATCGTAAGAGCCATTGCCGAGCAATCATCTATTGAGGATTTCCATGCCCATTTGCTAGCTAACTTCATCCCGGCTAGGGCCAGGTCCTCCCTGATTCAGAAGTACTATTACCGTGTACAGCGCTTGGATGAAAACTTGGCCGATTTTATTCAAGATATCAAATTCTACACTAGGGTGTTTGCTCTGCACTTTCCTGAAGATCAGATTGTGCAGGCTATTGTAGAAGGTATTTCGCCATCCTACAGGTCATATTTGTGTTTCGCGGCGTGTCCGCAAACCTTCTCTGAACTTGAAGCATTGGCCGTCTCAGCGGAAGGAGTTACATACGCCGATTCTTTGCGTGTCGCGAAAGAACCCCCGCCTTCCTTTAGTAACACTCGGCCTCCACCTCGCCGACCAGTCAATCCCCGTAAATGTTATGCTTGCGGGTCGCCTGACCATCTGCGGAATAAGTGTCCTCTGATCAAGTCAAGTGGGACAAGGAATGGAGCAGGGTCATCACAAGGCTGTTTTAAGTGTGGGGCCTTCTCACATATCGCCAAGAATTGCCCAAACTCAAATAGCACCCCCTCCTGCTCAACTTCTGGTGCAAATTCCAGCTATGCCAATAATAAAAAGTGACTAGTGGCGTCGGCTGAGCCGACTAATCCATCTTCCCGAGACTTAGCCCCTAGTAAACAGGTTGTAAATGCAGAGAACGACCAGCCTTCAAATTCATCTTTTGAATGCCCTAAAGAGTGTCTTAGGATTGCGGCGGATACCCCCGCACCTGTTCCTTTTCTTAAGATTGAGTTAAATAACGAGCCTATAACAGCTCTCTTAGATTCAGGCAGTGTTTGTTCCATTATTTCGGCTGATTGGTATTCTAAATTGAAATCTGTTTGTAAACTCCCTGACTATGACTCATCTCCTGTTAAATATGTTTCGGCTAATTCATCTCCATTAGAAATTCTAGGTTCCTTACATGTCAAAATTCGGGTTTTTAAATTTACATGGAAGATCAAATTGTTTGTGGCCAAGCGTTTGTCTTGCCCCATCATATTGGGAGCGGACTTCATTTCTCACACTGGTCTTGTGCTCGATCTCCAGAGCAAGTCGTGCACATTCAAATTTGCGTCCAATTGTAGAATTCCCTTGTTAAAGTGTAATTCTGTATCATGTTCATCTATTTCGCCTACCCAGGATGAGATGTTGTTAGACCTTAGACATCTACCTGAGGAGCAGGCTGATAGTATTCGGAAACTGTGTCAGTCGTTTCCCGAGGTGTTCTCTGATACTCTTGGTGTTACTGACCTTATTGAATACAAAATTGAGGTCACGGATTCGATTCCTGTCCGTTTTCCACCGTATAGGCTATCTCCACCTAAAATGAAGGCTCTGAAAGAAATCATCGATCAGATGTTGAAGGATGGTATTATTAGGCCCTCTAAGTCAGCGTATTCTTCGCCTATTTTTCTAGTCCCGAAACCCCAAGGAGGCTTCAGGCCTGTCATTGATTACAGGGCTCTCAATCGGAAGGTGGTGTTGCAATCCGTGCCCCTTCCCGACCTTCATTCTTGTTTTTCATGGTTTCGTAAGGCCAAGTTCTTCACGATCTTGGATTTGAATCAGGCCTACAACCAAATTCCCCTTGCCGAAGAGTCTAAACATCTTACAGCGTTTGCCACGGACTGGAATTTATATGAATACAACCGCGTGCCTTTCGGGCTCCCCACGGGGGCAGCTGTGCTCACTAGGCTACTAGATAGGGTCTTTTCCGACATCAAATTTGAGTACTTATATCACTACTTGGATGATGTCGTCGTATTTTCCGAAACCTTTGAAGAACATCTATATCATTTGCGAGAAGTTCTCAATCGCCTTCGTAAGGCTGGGTTAACTGTTAAGTTGTCCAAGGTTGCCTTTGCTAAGCCCTCTATGTCATTCCTAGGGCATATTGTGTCACCTGATGGTGTAGCAGTCGATCATTCTAGAACACAGGCCATCCGTGATTTTAAACCTCCCAAGGACATTAAAGGTATCGCCAGGTTCATTGGCATGGTGAATTTCTTCAGGAAGTTCATTCCTAATTTTGCTAATAGAGCGGCGCCCTTAAACCTTCTCCGTAGGAAAGGCATCAAATTCGAGTGGGGACCGTCTCAACAAGCCGCTTTTGAAGACCTTAAATTAGCTCTCTGTAATGCCCCTGTACTTGCTATGCCTGATTTCTCGAAGAAATTCATCGTCCAAACCGACGCGTCGTCGTCGGCGGTAGCTGCAGTCCTTCTTCAAGAGACTGAACTAGGGAGGCGCCCCATCGCCTATGCATCTAGGACTCTCTCGGCTCAAGAAGCAAAGTACTCCATATATGAGCTTGAAGGTTTGGCAGTTTTATTTGCCTTAGAAAAGTTCCGTCTCTATCTGGAACATGTCAAATTCGACTTGGAGACAGATAATCAAGCCTTAAGCTGGGTCTTAGGTAGGCCGCGTCGTACTGGTCGTATAGCCCGTTGGGCCATCCGTATTTCTGCCTTCCAATTCGATGTACGACATATTAGAGGTACTGAAAATGTTGTTGCTGATGGACTCAGCCGTATGTTTTCTAACGACGTCGAGACCCATGAACCTGTCGACAGTTCATCACCTTCCGAGTCCATACTATCTGAGGTTAATGCCATCCTAACAGATGCTCCCATGCTCTTTAGGGATATCGAGAAATACCAACGTGAAGATCCGACGCTAGGTCCGATAATGGAAACCCTTTCTTCTGGGGAACATGTCGTCCCTTATGTTCTGAGGAATGGTGTTTTATGTTGCCCATCGAGGCATGATAAGATGATGAAGGTTGTCGTGCCAGCGGTTCTTGTGCCTATGATCTTCAAGTATTATCATGAGACCCCATTAGGAGGGCATCTTGGAATCTTTAAAACCCGTGAAAAAATTCGTGAAATGTTCATTTGGAAAGGTATGGACGGTGAAATCCGTGAACTTGTAAAAGCTTGTAAATCTTGTTTGCTTAGTAAACCCACCATGTCCACCAAGGTAGGCCTTTTGTCTTCGCATCAAGCGTCGCGCCCCATGGAACGCCTGTATATCGATTATGTTGGACCCTTCCCCCAGTCAAAGGGTAATGCTAACAAGTTCATCTTTGTGTGCGTAGATGGCTTTACTAGATTTTCTTGGTTATTTCCGACTAAGCTGGCTACCGCTCAGTCCACCATTACTTGCCTAAATTCTATTTTTGCTTCTTTTGGTCCGTGCCAATACATTGTATCTGATAATGCTAAAGCTTTTACATCAAATCTGTTTCGTAAATTCTGTTTTGACTTGTCCATCTCTCATGTAACTACATCTGCTTATTACCCTCAACCATCTCTGGCTGAACGGGTTAACCGTAATCTCAGGTCCGCACTTATTGCCTATCATCATGAAGATCATTCTAGGTGGGACACGTCCCTGCATTGGTTAGCTTTTGCTTTGAATTCGGCGGTTCATGAATCACACAAATTTACTCCAGCTTCTTTGATGTTTAAGTTCGTTCCCAACACGCCGCTCTCTAACCTCTGGTCTCTGAATGACATTCTGCCCGAGACAATAGATCCGGACAACATTAAAGATCTTTGGAAGAAGGCTAAAGCCAATCTTAAAGTATCTCATGAAAAGGTTAGGGAAAGGTATGATCGTGGACGGAGACCCACCACTTTGAAGGTAGGTGACCAGGTTATGGTCAAAAATTTTGTTCCCGCGGGCAAGCTTGCCCCCAGATTTCATGGGCCTTGTATCATTCTCGATTTTCTTACGCCGGTTACCTTATTGCTAAGTAACCCAGCCACCGAGAGGATATTTAGAGTTCACCTGTCCCAGGTGAAACCGGTGTAATTTCTGTGTTAACTTGCTTCATACTATTTTGAAAGGATATGAAGGTTATATTTTTTTTTTTGAGTTTCACTTTTAAGGCATTCTGCCCCTTCTGTAATATTTTGGTTTTAGATGTAAGCCTTGTGTAAAACCTGCCCCGACCCGTTAAACTGCCATCCTGTTCTTGCCACGGCCATTACCACGCTCCCGTCTCCTGCTCCACCTTACACTGTGGCTTCATAATAGTAAATGCCATGGATATCTACACGCCGCTGGCCCCTCAACCTCTCCACAAGCCTGTACCCTCAAAGAAGATGATTGTCCAACACAATTCTGCCGCCTAGCTTTAATGTTTCAGCGCCCCCGCAGCCGCGCAGCGCCGTGCAGCGACTGGGGAGGGGGATGGGCCCCCTCCTCTCCAGCGAGGACGACATGTGCACGGCGAGCCGGAGCTCTCCTCCCGGCCAAGGCTGATGTGCGGCGCACGACCTGCTACATGCCCGCAGCCTGTATCGGTTCTCCGCGGGCGCGGCGTACTTCAACACCTCTGCTCCCCTCATAGTGCGGGCGAGCGGTATCTCAGGGTACTTGAGGGGTCCGAGCGGCCTCCGTTGGACGCAAGCTGCAACGGCCGGTCTGGCCATCCGACTCAATCTACATCAACTACATGGACAGTCACCATAAGCAATAACTACACTTGGGAATTCAACAACAATATTTGGTGGACATTGCAAAATTTTTCTTCACCTTTAAGTATTAAAAGTTTATCTTCTGAAATTCAAATTCTACAAACATAAAGACTTTCATTCACCTGCAACAACAACATTTTGAAACTGAATTAAGAAATCTTGTAAATGCTACTGCAAACTATCTTCACATTCACATTAAAACTTGGACCTTACTTTCAATCAAAAGTTATGCTCTTCTGTGTTACCCCTTGGAGGAACTTTTGGGGGGGGGGAGGTCTGTACCGGGCGGTACACCTCTACTCCGGTCATTTAAAAGTTGCGCCAGTTGAAATTCCTCTTCTGGTGGAAATCTGAACTTTATCTACTCTATTGATTTTCTCGTTTCTCAGAAGATGTCACCACTTGGAAATTTTTGAGTTTGTGAACTGTGTCATTTTTGATGTGTCTTTGTTTCGCTTGAAGTAAGAAGTGTGAACTTTCTCTTCTAGAGGACACTACTGAAGAATTACGATAGTGCAACCTAGTGCGAAATCAGAGAACTATTTTGTTGGAGAAATTTTTATTTCAAGAGTTTGTTCTTTGTTAAATTTCTTTCTGTCATGGTTTAAGTTGGCTGTATACCCCTCTTTTTCCCCTTATTTTGGATCTAGCCAATCCCGAATTTCTTTAATTAATTTTCCACCAATAATGTGTTTCTTCTTCCTCTATGTAGGGGTTTCTTTTCCCTAGCCAATAAAAACTTTGAGGGAGGGTGTTTTATTTCCCCTAACGCCTAGAATCTTCCGCGAGAGGATATAAACTGCTGATTTTAGGGTCTCCAGGCCACTTCTGTTCCATCTTTCAGTGTATTAAGTACATAGCAGGAGGCGGGAAGCGCCTCTTTCTTCTTCAGCCGTTCAACACCAGGTAATGGCCTATTAATAACTTCTTTTCTTGCTAGGTCGGCAGTTTAACACTCGCGGCGGGTTCGAAGCATTTCCATCATGTAACCTTTTCCTAAAATGTAATTACTCTTTTCATCTTTTTCTGGTAAAGCTACATATTGGGATAGAGAGTGCTAACCCTCTCGAGCTCCCACTCACATTTGTTTTGAGGTGAACGTATTTTCTCAAACTATTCTTCGTTTATGTAATGTAAAGTGTTCTTCTCTAAGTCACCTCTGTAGTATGGGATTAGCCCTTGCGTTAGCGGCCCAGAGCCAGATTAGGTTTTAAAAACAAAGTGTATTAGGAGTGCAAGATCGCCTCCTCTCAAATTGTTATTTTAGAGGTCATGTAATCAACCTTCTTTTCATGTAATAGACCTCAGTAGGTTGGGTATTTTACCCCTGTGAATACGTCCTTAGAGGACAGCTTGAAGGTAGAGTTTGGTGTGGCCTTGTGATAGGCTTACAATTTTGAGAGCGGATCGCTCTTTGAAATTTGTTTCTGTATGCCTCGTGCAGGCTTTATGTGTAATGTTTGGAGCCAGTGCTCCTGGGCATGAATGGGGTTTTCTGCCCCTTGGCAAAAATTTTTTTTGGAGTAAGGCGGGGCTGATTGCCCGAGAGTTATGAAGTAAGGGCACTGAGCCCGAATCCAGTAATATTGTACCTACATTTTTGCTACTCTGTACCTGTTATGATTGTTATCTCTTGTTTTTGAAAAGAAAATATAACCTAGTTAAATTTTAAATTAATTTTACATTGCACGTTAATTTCGTAGCTTGAAACCCATTCACACCCGCACCTTCTTTCACCTCTACCTACCACGGATATCTCCGTAACAATTACCTCAAAAGAAAGCGCTTGATCCATTGAGTGTTTTTAGACTAAAACGAACTGCTTACCTCAATTAGAACGAAAGATATGATTGCTTCAATGAGAACAAATGTTGAAGAAATGAGACGTCAAATTGAACTTTCCTCAAAATAAACCAATTTGAATGGTTAAGAGCTGACATGAAAGATTTTTATCCACTGAGTGTTCTTAGGCCAAAATAAACTCCGTACCTCAATTAAAACCAAAGATATGATTGCTTCAAAGAGACAAAAATTGAAAAAATCAAATAATTTGAGGAAAGCGGAAGTTAAGTGATTTATAGTACCTGATGACAAATCTGTGCACGAATACCTTTCAGTTAAAAAAAATGAAGAAAATCGACCGGATAGAATGGCCAGACTGACTGACTTTAGTTTTCATAATTTTTTAAAATATATAGATAATATGAAACCACTCGTCTACGTGCTCTTCACATGACAGACCACATAAACGAAATTCTCATTTTCATGAACTTGGAGAAACAATTGTAGTTTTTTACTTCTTCGGCTAGAAACGAGAATATATTGATATTGTAGATTTTTTTTCTAAAAGAATATAAAGAGTGATCCAAAATTCCGTTAACACTTGTCGAAGCAATACTTCACGGAATATTGGACTTAGGGAGGTAATAATTGACACATATGATTGGCATGACATGGCGGTTTTATTGATACGAAAAGATAGTGTACAGAATGAAAAACAGATGACGCTTCGTACAGTACACAACCCATAATAGCATAACAATCGAGGTTTAGCAAACACGATGTTTTTTATAAGACAAGTCGGCCATCATTCATCAACAATACCTGCACAGCACTGTACAGTATATCCGTAGGTTTGGTGAGAAGTTGCTGTCGGACGTTGTCTTTTAGCATCCCTCTTGAGGTCGGACGATCGCGGTGGACTTGGAACTTCAGGTAACCCCACAACCAATAAACAAGAATTGAGGTCGGGGGATCGGATAGGCCAATCATGCCGCGATTGCACGCGCATCTGACGCCTTCTCTCACGACAGCTCCATTTACACCGTACACGGATCTCGTGCGATATCACTGACGTGTTTCTGTCCAGCGCCATCTGTTTGCCTGTTTGTCCACTCGTTGTTGGTTGTTGGTTTCAATAAAGCACCATGTCATGTCAAGCATGTGTGGCCATATGTACCAGACGTGTTGCTGTCCAGAGCAATCTGTTGGTCGTTTTGTGTACTTGAGTGTGGTGTCAATAAAACCCCATGTTATGCCAATCATTTGCGTCAATTATTACCTGTCTACCTCCAATATTCCAAGAAGAATCGCCTCGTCAAATTTGAACGGACTTTTGAGTCATCCTGTATATTTTCTTTGCAGGAAACCAAAACCACGATCCCATGTTTATAGCACTTCACATACTGGAAGAAAGTCACTTTTATTTGAAATGTGGTTGTATTGTCTCTAATTTATCCTTCGTAAAATACATGGACACTCTTAAGCAAAACTGGAAAAGAGGAATTAGTCTCCGAGTATAAAAAAATATATAAGCTGGACAAACATTGAGAAAAACCGCAATGTTTCAATTCAATCTGATCACCGCCTCGAATAAGAAAAGATAAAATTCATTTCCAATCTTACCTAGCAACAGTTCTTGGTAGTCTACCTTTATCCCAATTGCGTCCCGATTACGAGTAAGAGATCGTGGGTTCACGCCCGTACAACGCGGTCAGTACAGAGACAGTGGGGTGTAATGGTGTGATTTCCCTTTCTTCTTGGAATATAGCATCCACTGTAACTGTGAACTCACTGCATTAGTTTTCGCTAGTCTCTCACTATATTCTCAATCTAGGAATAGCGTTATATTTTCTGTATTCCCCACAAGTTTGTGTGAAACTAAATCGGGAAAGGCTTACATCTACATTCGATCCTTGGGTAACAAATAATTTGTATGAAGCACAGGGCTTTGGTAGATTGAATGAAGGTATAAGTACACTAGTTTGAAGCAGTTTTCTTTAATTATTTTAATTTTTAAAATCATTTATACTGATGTGCAGTTAAGTGTAAGACTGGATCATGGATCCAAATTTTACCACCTTCAAAGACAAGTTTTCAAGGCAACTCCAGATCGTTCAGATGGCCTGTAGGTACTGCAAAGTCATGGGTCAACGTAACGATATCCAAATCTGTCGTATATCGCATCAGAAAGCGCCCTTCAAGAAGCCGAGTGAACATCGTTAAAGCCCCCAGTCTAGAAAGACAGGTTTAACGTCGAACCCAGGACCCGCGGTTAAGAGGTAGGTACTCTCCACCTACACCATGGTGCTTTGAAGGACAAGTAAATAAGTCAATATGAATGACTACACTTTCCTGTCCTGATTACTACATATCTCATGCCGGGGTTATGACGGTGCTACCATCATGTTACAAGTTTCTGGTCTGAACGGCTTAAATAAGAAGCGAACCTTGTGTTAAAAAGCTACCTCCATTTCTCACACAAGTAGTTTTTAATCAACGCCACCAGAGGGATATTAATTCATGTGACGTGCAGGACACAGTGTCCCGCGGGATACCTCGTACATTATAACCGGAAGTATTTATGTGCTGTTTTTCAGGCATTACCCTCTCATGGTTGCATGTAATATCCAAAAACTAAATCTAGCCTGTTAAAGGGAACGTCTAACGTCCCCTTGGTCTGACGTTCGAAACAAGTGTGTCTGTGCGCACGTAGATAGGCCTGTTTGTGTTGTGACCAATTACCTGTATGACCCGGCATCTAAACAGTAGATTAGATGGCACAAATGAAACAAACAGTGTAGCCTACTAGAGAATCTATTATTTACCAAATACTGAAACACGTTTCCGAGGTGTGATTACCTGTTTTGCTCTTTAACATGTGAAGGTGTTAAACGCTACACCTCAGTTTGGTATTCCTCTAACGTTAGCAACGAGACACGACTGGAGTAAATTATTATCTCATGCAGGTTCCTCCATTCAGTTAATTCCTAAATTAGCCTTTATCTCCTAATTCCGAGAACACTCCAGCCATTCGTCCCACCTGTTTGTAGCAGCAATTAATCTGGCTCCTTTTATGTCCGTAACTTCTAGCTGATAAATGAGAGATATCCTGCGTACCCAGCTTTCACTCCTGTAGAGTACATTTGGTTTCATAATCGACCGATGTAAGGATACTTTCCACCGAGGGAGTGCAGTTAAATAGCTAGCTCACTGCATTAGCTCTGCTTCACCTTGATTCAATCTCACTTACTATGCTACCATCCTGGCAGAACGCACATCCCTTTAATTGATCGACATATTACAGTTTTTATTCAGTCCTCTTAGCGAAAAAGAAATCCTTCCAGCTAAGTGAGGGTGCAGTAGTTGATTAAACATTCTACTCCTTTGCTTAAGATTGTAAAATCGAATCGCCTGAAGTTCGAGAGTGGGAAAGAACTGTGTGAGATATTTATGGGCGTGTTAGAGTTTTCTCCAGAGAAAGTTTATGGTATTGCATGTTATTTATAGGTCGATGTGAGCGACTCTGAGCCTGAGTTACGAGGTTCAATCCTGCATGATTCGTTTTCAGTGCTATCCGTCATATGAGAGCTGCAAATAAAGTAATGACTGTACTGATAGAACGCAATATCTAATGAATTAACAAGTACACATGCATTACATTCCTTGAATGCAGTCACCCGCAAAGTCTGTTAACTTTAGGCAAATGTCGGGAAGACGTTGAGGACCGTTGGCAAGGCGTTCTCTGTTGATGACAGCAGCGAATCACCTTACTGCGCACAGTACAGTTACCATGTCAGGGGACTCATGTCTGGTGAGTACGGAGGGTGTTCCAAGACCTCCCAATGCCACCGTTACATTAAGAGCTTGATATTGTTTGCGACATGCATCATGCAACGCCATAGGACGATCGTCTCGCAGTAAACGTAGACGCTTGCACTGTATAGTTGGACGCAGATATCGGCAATAGTTGTCACTGTTGACGGTTCGTCCCTCAGGGCACAGCATGTGTAAGAATAACACCCTGTTAGTAGTACGACACAATCAGCATAAGCTTCACCCGACGGGGTTCCTGACGAAATTTCTGTGGACTTGGCGAACCTGGTTGACGCCATTCAGGCTCGTAGGCTAGTGTCCACGTCTCAAAAGTGGCGACAATACGCTGAAAAATGCTTCTCGTCTGTCCAGGTGGATGTCGGCCAGTGCATACCGGTGCCATATCTGTACGTCGGTGAGTTGATGTGGAAACTAAGGGGACGCAATTTTCCTCATGTTAAGATATTTCGTTAGTATATACCACACCGTTTGATAACCGACACCAACCTCTACGCATAATTCCCGGATAGCCACCACAGCGGCGGCCGTCTTTAGCACGTTGATCCGGTGTGGGCGATCGAAGGCCTGCGCCCAGACCTGGCCGAGAACAGGGCAGACAGCTGCGACGGACTGCGTAGAGGTGAACCTGACGAGAGCCGGAGGACATGCGACGAGGATTGACGATGAAGTCCGGGGTGATGAGTCGTCGGACCCGGAAGAATTCGCCTCAAAGTAATATGGCGGGCAGGGAAGACCGGCCACCCCATGACCCAGCACAGCCATGAAAGGTAGCCGGCCGCCTGCTGGAGCAGATAGGGGACAACGGGGCAGCTGGCGCACAACGGAAAGGGCGCGTTGCTGTGTGGCATGATGTAGGGTAACCTCCTGACTCGGGATGCCTATAGTGACATCCAGGTGCGTGAGAATGGGAGACGGGTGTAACACCAACTTGGCATAATTGAGGGTTATGCCGAGGATGTGAGTCAGGTAGGCGTCGATCTCACGCATGAGGACGTATGTGAGATCGGGACTGTGGGTGAGCCAATCGTCCAAATATGGGATCATCTGGACGTTGAACTTCTGGGGCAGACGTTGTTGCACGGCAAGGGCCCAGCGTTGCATGATGGATGTGGCCAGGCTATGCCCCATCGGCAGGCGGGTCCAGCGATACCGGACCCCGCGGTAAAGGATACAGTAGGGGTGCCGAGTGTCGCGGCAGATAGGGATCAGAAAGAAGCCTGACTTCAAGTCGAGCTTGCAAGCCAGGTGACCCGAAGGAATGGAAGTGAGAGCCAGCGCTGGGGCACGGAGAGAGAATGAAGGGTGATTAATGTACGGGGTCCAGGCGCCGCCCCTGATTCCTTGGGAACGAGGCCGACGAACACTCACCCCTCTCGATGATGTTGCTGGAGACCAGGTCCTCCATGACTTCGTCGAGCAGCGGCGTGGGCTTGGTAGTTCGGAAGATGGTCGGTGCGTCGGGCGGCTCGGCAGGTGGACCCGTTGGCGGAGGATGCGGGTGGCGTAGTTGCCGAGGGGGGTGTCGGCATAAGGCACTGGAGCGGCAGGCTGGACGGTGTCGGATGCGTAGTGTGACGTTCAGACAGTTCAACGTCTACGGAAGTGTGTCTACGGAAACTATCCTACTCACGATGTCAATGTGATCTTGAGCAATGGACGGCCGATCTGTGCGGTGTAAATCCACAGTCTCATTCCGATCCACACGAGAAGCCTTGACTCATCGTGCAACCGTCCTTTACGGTAATGTGTCCTCCCCACAGGCTTCACGTCATCCTCGATAACATTCTGATGCATTTATGTCACGGGCAACCTCGATTTTAATCCATGAACGCTGATCATCTTTTGAAAACTTGCTTTAGAATGGTGAATGGCACACTCTTCACTTCAACGCCACAACGCTCCCAACCGGATGAGCGTCAAATATATATACTACACATCGACAACAGCGCCACACTCCTGCGAGTGTCTGGTCTACGTGGCCGCTACTTATGTACAGCCCTCATAGGTCGGTTTTCAGTGACAATGGAATGGGATTGGGAAGTTAGTCACTTTGGCCTTAATTAAAGTTAAATCCTATTAGTTCTCTGGAGTGAAAACCAGTGAAAGTCACCTTCAGGATTGTTGGCGACGGTGTTTGAATACACGATCTTCCGATCGTTTAGGTTATAGTGGCGTGACCCGTACCGTGTGGTGATTTATTTCGTTATCGTTATTATTATTATTATTATTATGATGATTATTATTATTAAATGAGAATAGACTCCAGGTTCTTCTTAATATATCATACTCATCACACAATTAGTAATACAATATCTTGCCTGCCTTAGGTTGGTATTTTAGATTGATGACCACGGGGCCAGTATCTGAATCGGACATTCTTTCCACTAACTTGTTCCAGGTTTCTCACTTTTGTTTCTCCTATCCAAGCTCCTTTGATGAAGTGCTTTACTCTTCCAACCCCGATGGCATTAGGTTCATATCTTCTTGTTCCGTGGTCCCTCGATTTCCTCTGGCTGTCTACTCATTCCTAGAAGGGTCGAGAACCTTTCCATTTCTTCCTCTGATTAGTGTTCACAGAGAATGACTTCTCTGAGGACCACCACATCAACCGGTGTGCGTGTGTTTAAATGATCGAGATAGCGAATTTTCCAGCGATAATAGTAACTGAAACTCTTATAAAAGAAGTTCAGAATGAAGAGATACCATCAGGTCAAAAGACGTGAGATTATTTAAAACTCTTTCACGGGTTTTAACTTTGTACAAATAATTTCCTATGTTCCATATACGTACATTTTAAAAACTCATATTTAAACGTACGAAATTTATATCTTTGCTTTACGCCAGGATTCCTTGTTTAAAAGTTTCTATCAAAGTAGATAATTTAAGTCCAATCTTGGTCTGTGATCTGCACGCTGCCACTGCATTTAATACTGTATGAACACTACTATTTAATCCCTAATGAAGCTGCTACCATTCATTGCATGCATTGTGGAAAGGGATTATTTTATTATATATTTTATTCCTGACTTACATTTGTGGCGAAATTAGACATAGAAATTCTAAAAAGAAATAACACTACGTGAGTTACT
The DNA here is from genome assembly GCF_040414725.1 of Anabrus simplex. NCBI lineage: Eukaryota > Metazoa > Arthropoda > Insecta > Orthoptera > Tettigoniidae > Anabrus > Anabrus simplex. The sequence goes on along the minus strand of NC_090275.1, from coordinate 7,700,965 downwards.
AAGTTAGGCCCTTCATATCAGTACAGTAGTGTGACAATACTAATACTAATTATAATAATAATTATAATAATAAATGAAGAAAACCCATTCACACAACATACACACAACTCAGTTTTATGTTCCTAGAAAAAACTTTCGACAGGAAGATTTGAATTTATGAGACGAAGTAAGGTGCCGAATGTCCATTGGGAGTGTATTCCAGAGTCTCGATGCAGTAACTAAAAAGGAATGGTTGTAGGAATTCGTTCGACTTAGTGGAATTTCAAGTAGGGAACCAAAGGAGCTTCCTAGGTTATTCGAAGTTACTTCAGTTGTCTCTATAAAAAAGTTGTGATGATAGGATAAGTCGTTTTTAAACTCATTTGTAATCGTTGTGCTCGAGACGAGAATTGCAGCACGAGTAGGTTAGAATGCAAGCCGCAAGTACCTCCTACCCGCACAACGGTTCTGCAGTGAAAGTTGCATAACTATTAGAGATCGGAACTATCAGAACCCCTAAAATGTATGCAACTCACTGATACAACTGTAGAGCGGCTAGATTACACTTGCGCCTTGTATTCTAACCAACTCTAGATGGCGCTATTCAGCACAGTACCCAGCTCCTCTTAAAGTCTACTGAACTGTATGGCGACATTTCCTCTGCTCTTGTACCTTCCATCTTCTCTTGCATGATGCATTTTTCAAGATCACCTTCCTGATGTAGCCGAAGAAGTGGATAGGAAGAAACACGTACCGAGCGAGCTGAGCTTGCATTCGGTTCGAACCCCACTGTCGGCAACTCTAAAGATGGTGTTTCGTTGTTTTCCCATTTTCACAGTAAGCAAATGCTTGGGCTGTATCTAAATTAAGGCCACGGCCATTTACTTCCCACTCCTAGCCCTTTCCTGTCCTATCGTCGCCTGTGCCGTCGTGACGTAAAGTAGATTGTTTCTTCTTTTCCAAGTGGTTCAAAGTCACGCTAACACTTTGAAGGTTTTCGGCGACGGAAGGATGGCCAGCGTGGTACATCCTGAGCATTATCTTGGTATGTGATTGGAAACCATCTTCTCAACTCCTGTTGCAAGTTCACTCGTATAGAACTTTTACTAGAAGGAAGAAAGAGACATAGTTGGAAGTGTTAGGTTGGTGAATGATGGGCACACGATGTATTTTGTCGTTTAGAGTTCATATTTCGCAGCTGAGTAGAAAGACGAAGGAAACGTGAGCTTCAACATGTCAGACGTGTGTTGTCTACTGAGTCTTCAAGACAACTTGCCCTAAGTTGATCGTCTTATTTCATCCTCACAACATCCTGCATTCCAAATAGTTGATCAACAATGGAGAAAATCGTGTAATATTTCCAGTTCCCTTTATATAACAGTTGATTTTCGGACGATACACTGTGCTCGCATTTCTAACTCTTGTCTGCTTTCGCCGCAAGCAAGGAGAGTGGTGTCAGCAAATCTAAAATTACTAATAGTCTCTCCATCGTGAGAAATGTTGTTCACATTACGTAATTAGCGATATAGGACATACCCATCATGAATAAACAGTTAAAAATTAAAGTTAAAGTACATTTCTTAATTAAGCCGACCGTTTTCAAAATATCGGAAGAATTATATTAAAATCACCGTTTCTGCCCGTTTTCCTCCCCTGCATGTCACAATGACTGTTATCCGAAATCAACACAATTAATGTAAAAAGAAGTGTCAGATTTCCCTATGGTAAAGTGAAATGACCATACATATGTCTCTTGGTCATGACTATCTAACAATGGCTGCTAATTTGAAATGACCCCCACCTATAGGACACAGTCTGCACGTCTGCTAGATTACACTTCCCGCACTCATTTTTACATCTACTATTTCGTTACACGCATTTTGAAATGTCCCCCAGCTCCAAGATAAAAATAATGAAATAGCCTATGGCTTTTAGTGCCGGGAATATCCGAGGACAAGTTCGACTCTCCAGATGCAGACCTTTTGATTTGACTCCCGTAGGCGACCAGCGCGTCGTAATGAGGATGAAATGATTGTGAAGACGACACATACACCCCTTCCAGCTAAATTAACCAATTAGGCCTATGTTTAAAATTCCCGACCCTGCCGGGAATCGAACCCGGGAACCCTGTCACCAGAGGCCAGCACGCGAACCATTTAACCATGGAGCCGGACAGCTCCAAGATATAATGTCACTACACGCCGAGTTTCATAAATATACTCCTTACTGTACTCAGATGATCCCACAATATGCATACGAGTACATACACGCATAAATACCAGCAGTACCGAGCTCCAAGTGCGGATATCCTGGGCTATAAGCTTGAAGTGCTTGTTGACACGGTAAAAGATCAATTTTCATGCAAACTGTTAGAGTAGGAAAGAAAGTGAGTATTTATAGGAAATTCAATTTTAGTACTGCTTTTTTCTTGGATAATGCTTTATTTTTGGTCTATGTTCATTCCAAATAAATTATATTAGACAGAAAATGCATACGAATCTCTTTTATGTAGTGGATTGTTGTACATTTCGTGAGCTGCGCTTTTAATGGGACAACAATTAATTAGGGTATTAATTTTTAGGAATCCTAGAGGAACAATTTTCCCAAACTTGCAACTTTCTTCTCCTTTGGTATGCTAACTAAATAGACTACAATAATCTAGATTATATTAGCGTTCTAATGTTGAAGGAATTGCTGAATTGAGTTAATTGGCTCGCGATAGTACTCTGCATATAGGCCCTACTAACTACTGGCAACTGAGTGCAATATAAACAAATATCTTGCTCTTTATAATAAATTTTTTGTATAGGCATTTTTTTTTTTTTGCTTTACGTGTTTCTTAGCGATGAAGGACTCATCCATGTCGACAGTTCAGTTAGTATGTTACGTCCTCGTACAGATCGTAGCCTAGTTTCCAGAAAAAGAAAAGGTCTCTTCTTACAACGGTCTGTGTGTCAGCAAAGTTTCTTACATGACCATATCCTGTGATGATATCGTATGTCGTATCCAATGTAGCATTAAGTTTCGCTCGAGAGTCAAAGTGTTATGCGCTAACATGGGCTGTTCGACGTGTGTGTTCCCGTCTCCCCCACCTGTCCAGCTTGACCATGTCTGAGGTTTAGCTTAAACACTGTAAGGTTTCCTTGGAACCGCCCTTGTGCTAAACAATACGCCCCCTTCTCTATGGCTTCATCCGTCTAACTCGGGAAACAACAATGGCGCTGTTGGTTTCTGTCACTAACGCGGCACAGACAGAGACTACAGTGTGAGGTAATATTAACGAGAGACACATTCGAACTGCGGAGAGGTTGGGAAATCAATCCAGAGTTTTGGCTAGCAATCGAGGATTAGAAATTGTATACCACCACCTTTTTCACCCTGCTGGCAACATTCTGACACTTAATTTTTTTCAACAACGGGACTCGAACCGGTAAACCAAGGTGTCGGACCTTAACGCCTTAACGATGATGACTAATAGGGCGGCTTACGGACTGGGCGATTGCGTTCTTCTTAATTCAACTGAATTCATGAATACCCAGTAGTGAATTAACCCCTCCGCATTGCGTTGACATCAGCAAGGGCATCCAAGGGCCATAAAACATGGCCAAGTTCACGTAGACATTAGTGCCAACCGCCAACAAATGATAAAATGTAATGAAGAAATAATAATAATAATAATAATAATAATAATAATAATAATAATAATAATAATAATAATAATAATAATAATAATAATAATAATAATAATAATAATAATGCTGTTTTACGTGCCAGTAAATCTACCGACACGCTGCATGAGCACCTTCAAATACTACCGGACTGAGTCAGGATCGAACCCGGGACCCTCTGAACCGAAGGCCAGTATGCTGACCATTCAGCCAACGAGTCGGACATTTGCCTGGTGTGAAAATGGGAAACCACGGAAAAGCATCTTCAGGGCTGCCGACAGTGGGATACGAACCCACCATCTCCTGGATGCAAGCTCACAGCTGCGCGCCCCTAACCGGACGGGCAACTCGCCCGGTGTGCACAGAACTGAGCCCTCTATTTACAATCCCATTTATGTGATTACCCCAATGAAGATCTTTCCTTATATTAAGACCTAGGTATTTACAGTGATCCCGAAAAGGAACTTCCACCCCATCAATGTAGTAGTTAAAAGTGAGAGGAATTTTGCTATTTGTGAAACTCACAAGCTGGCTTTTAACCCCGTTTATCAACATACCATTGCCTACTGTCCATCTCACATTATTGAGGTCATTTTGCTTTTTCTCAGGATCTTCTGAAGGTGATGCCATAGAATAGAAAAAAGAAAATAGTTTTTATAGTGGTAATAGATAAAATCATTTTTAACACACTGTGATAATTTAAATAATTTTTGGTAACATTACGGTATTATAAAGAGTACAATTAATATCAGTGTTTCAGCACATTATCTCATTGGCCAGTTGTTGAGAACTGGCCGCACATAATCTGACAGAGGCACTGCTTTTGGATGTTATATAGACAAATCAGCGCGCCAGAAACGAGCATCAAACATGCAAATAATTTTTCTTTCAATTAATTCTTTTGTTTGTCTGTATTTTAATTCCCTTTTCGAATTACCCGACATGTGGGCTGGCCCAGAACACAAAATGTGTTCATGTGAGCTCCGCAACTCACACGTTAAAGGAAACAGAGTGAAAGAATTTTACGCTACACAGAAATACAAAGTCCCACTCTGGCAGTGAAATCATCGCGCAACAGAGAACACACCGCTTGATGCGTTCACAACTGACGAGTGAGCAGACAGCGAAAACCCTTTTGTATTTATCTCGACACGATCTAGTGTCGGGGGTCGAACTAGAATAGTTCATGTCGCAGCAACTTCGAACATTGTAGTTGAGAAATATAAGAAGTTGTCTGACAATAAGCTCCTGCAATTATTTTGTCAAAAGTAATGATTTCTGTGAGCCCAATTTTTAAGAATAATTTAAATAGGGTAAACATCGAATTAACACCCTTACAATTTCTCCATTACACGGAAAGTGATAAATAGTCATGGATATCTTTTGGGCTTAGAAGACTCCCCTTTTAGTAGCCTCTTACGACATGCATCATTTGACTCCACTCAGAAGAAAACCAGGTGTATCCAAGAAGAGCATGGTATGGATCGTCACTGCGGTTTGCTAATCCGCTGCAGCTCGTATCCGGGTAAACATTTCCTCAGCATTTTCACACTCACACAGCTTTGTGAATATGTTTTGTACGACTTAGTAGCCCAATCTTGGTATGAAACATACGTCCACACAGGTCACATGAAAGGGCGGAGGTTCCGTGCTTGTCTTCACATCGCCGCAACACAGAAACTGTTGTAGAAAGAGTGTGGCGCCGAAGTGTACGATTCTCAGCAAGCGTATCGCAGGACTGAGTGTTAATTCTAGTTCTTTTCATAATATGCTTTAGCCGATCCTTGAAACACCTCAAAGGGGCTCCATGAGGTCTTGTGTCCGAACAGAGTTCACCACACCGAAGAAACCTGGTTTCACTGATGCGATGGACATGCCCTATCTATGTGACACCGAGGCCATTGGCTTCCTCACGAACTGCAAGGTTGTCGTGTAGGACTCTCTTATTCCATGGCCCTACGTTCCTTTTCCGGCGAGTTAAATGATTTTAAATTCTGGATTGAGGAGAAGGACGGGGTTCAATTGACACAGGCTCTTAGGTTACAGGAAGAAAGCGCACAGTGATAACACTGGTTGTCATGGTTACAGCGGTGTCGGGGAACTGACGATCTTCATTCCAGATGGTGGTGGTGATTATTGTTTTAAGAGGAAGTTCAACTAGGCAACCATCTTCAACATAACACTAATCAGAGAGAAAAAATGGAAGGGATCCGACACTTCGAAAAAGAAAGGTTTCGATCAAAGGGAGACAAGGGCCACGAAGGGCGTGAAAATGAAAGACTCCCTAGGCCTCCATACCTAATACGTCGGAGTCGGGAAATAAAAAAGAGTTGATCAAGGGAGGTCGGATAGGATAGATGAAAGTGAGGAGCCTGGTACAACAATGCCAGGACTTAACTATAGGCCCCGTGGTCGCCAACGCACGCTCCTCTTAGTCGCTGGGTACGACAGGTAGCGGATACTGTGGGTGTTTTTCTACCGTCCCCACCCGAAGGGGGAACCACATAGAGCAAAAATATATCCATGATAAAATAGAAAAGTTCCCACCCTAAGAAGACTGAGATTATAAGCAAAGGAAAGAGATGGGCTCTTAAGCCTCCTCAACCTAACACTGGCGGGCGAGAGGGCGGAGGGGGATGGAGCATTGCTCACGTAGCTGAGACCAGTGGTCGCCAACGTTTGAGCTTTTGTGCTACAAGAGTCCATGTCCCTCCTTCTCTGACTGATAAACGTCAAAGAAAACAGGTTATTTGGCTCTGTATTCGATCCTCGGTAACGGTAGATAGTTATTACCTCTCTGTTAATTTGTACACGCCTTCTGATCAACTGAGGCTAATTAAATGACTTCAGGAGGTTATACCCGCTGAATTGTAATTCAGTTCAGAGCTGATCACACTTCGCATGTCAATTGTCCCACCATTTCGCTTCACTCCCTCACCTATGTTGTAATACATGTGAGCGTTCTCATTGGTTTCAGTTCCTGTCAGTAGCACATCGCGTAGCCATTCTCGTGTACACATGATCTGGCAATGTGGTTGGCCCGTTCGAGTCCCGTTGGAGGATAAAATAATGCACTAACAGAATGTTGGCCGGCAGGGTAGGAGAGGTGGTGGCGCACAGTTCTTAACCACTAGATTGCGTGTCGAAAACCTGGATTCAATTCAATTTTACAATTGGCTTTACGTCCCACTGACACAGATAGGACCGCGCGAGTTGGCCGTGCGGTTAGCGGCGCGCAGCTGTGAACTTATATCCCGGAGATAGTTTCTAAGCGTTCTCAACTTTAAAATGATATATGCACACTACTACTTTATCATCGACTTTTAATTAGTCACGATGTATATTTTTAATCCACTTCTCTCTTAATGTTTTTCGTTAAAAAACTTAACAATACTTGCATAAGAGGCATTGCCGTAATTGGATTTAAACCCAGTTCACAAGACGATCAAAACAAACACATTATTCCGTATAATTGCAGATACTAAGTGACCAGTGACTCATATGAATACACTCGCACACTTACATTCTACAAAGAAAGTAATATTTATTGTCAAATTTCATGAAACCGATTGCATTCGAAAACAAGAAATCCCGCGTTTTCTACATGCCCGGCTACTCGATTCGCCACATTGGAACGATCGAGAAGAACGGTCTGAGGATTGTAGTCTGTCTTTCTTGTAGCCTAAGGTGGTCTTCAGTCTTTGCATTCTTATCAAAGATCGATTTTAAACACCTAATCTATCTAGATAAAATAATAAGTCCTGACTCACTGACTGACTGACACATTCATTATCGCCGAGCCAATCCTACTGGACAAAAAGTTTGGGTAAACATTCATATTACAACGCAGGAGCTCACTTAGCAACGATTTTTGGTTATTCCCTCACTAAGGGGATGAAAGGGGGGGGGGAATTGAATTTTTAAAATGAGCATATCTATATCTCAAAAACGTAACAGTTTAGAGACGTGAAAATTGATATTTGTAATCTCCTTTAAAATCTAGAAACACGTATTTTTTGGTTCTCGAAAATCCACTTCAGTTGCGGGATGGGGCGAAAAGAAGTAAAAATGGGGGTAAAGCATTAAAATGAATATATCTCAAAAACTTAGCGTGTTACAGACGTAAAAATTGGTATTCGAATCTCCTAAACTAACAAACACGCACTTTTTGTCTCCACGTAATGGGGGAGGAGTGTGGAAAGAATTGAAGGAGTTGAATTCTTATTAATATGATATTTAAAGAGCACATTGCTGGCTTTGGCTTCTGTTTATTGCGAATGAAAGGAACAGAAATGGCCACCAGTCATTTGTCGGAGTTTAGTGCTCATACTGTCGTCACGAACTGCGTGTTAACGGAGATTTGATATGCGAAATGAGCCTTTACGTGACTGGTTAGTTGATGTTAATAGTTTATCTCGGCGAATAATATTTCAGAGCAGTTTTTCCTCGTTCTCTGCTTGAAGATTACTATTCATGACACCACAATTTATGGCTTTGCTGATTAGACTTCAGACAGACCTAATGGAGTCATCACAGCAACGAGGTGAACGCACGAGCTAATGGAAAAACTGTAATACGCCAATTTTTATCTCTCAAAGCAAGTGGACGCAGATGTTTGTACTCCTTGTTTCGTTTTAGCCCGGGAGTGGTGTCGGTCAGCTGAAAAACTAGGTTATAAAATACCACATACAGCATGGTTTCGAATTGTGTAATAGACAGAACAATACCGACTTTATTTCCATATGTCGGTAAATCAGTATTGAAAGTTTTGATTTTTATAACAATGAAACGGAACAGATGGTGTAAATGAAAATATATTTACTTAGATCCGAGATTTTTATGCAGTAATAAGTTAAAATACAAACTAATTTGGTTATTACGAAGTGTCGTCTACCGTTCTTCCGTTATGTAAGAAGAGCAACATAAATATCAGGGGTTCCAATGGGCCGAACCCTGATGTTTATGTAAAACTCATAGCATAACCTTTGTGCAGATTAGACTATACTTGTTTCTCGCTTCACTAACCTATTACTGCCAAAAAGTTCGTGCTCTAATGTTAATATTTGGATTTCAGTCACTCCTTTTTAGGCAAAATATCAACCTGGAAGCGATATTAATATTTCATTCTAATAGACAATTATTATTTACCTTAACATTGATTAAAATATACAAATTGATAAATGAAACAAATAGACTTATTTTACCCACTATGAAGTTCTAGTTAATAATGATTTAACGTAACGACCAGTGCGGCTGTTCGTGCCGCAAAAAAACTATTCTAGCTTAAAATAACGACACTTATCAATACGCCTGTCCATAAACTTGTACCTCCGCTCAAAACAACGACCACCAGCTAACTGAGGTGGTCTGAAGGCTGAGAGTTACTGCAACACTTTCCTCCCACCCAACATCTTTCGCCATAATTTTCCCCGCCGTCGCCTGTACCGGCAGTCTATCTTCCCGCTTGCTCGGCCGCGGGTTCAACACCAGATGATTTTAACTGCTGAAAAATTTGTCGTGACAGCTGTGTGTCCTCTTTCCAGGGCAGACCATTAATAACCCCCGAGCCTCATTCGTTACAGCAGCAGAGTGTCACAGTTTACAACGTAAAACACGCTCGCATACTCCTCTTGGGCTTTTTATAGGATTTACAACTTTTTCTAGTTGACCAAAGCCATCGCCCTCGCGGTTTAGGGATAATGAACCTCCCTCTCATCATCCGAAGTTCCGTCGTTCGATTCCGAGCCGGGTCAGTAATTTTTGTTTCTTTAGAGGTTTAACCTCGTAAGGGAAGGAAAGGAAAGGGCTATGATTGGGAAGGCGGCGGCCATGGCCTTAAGTCATATACTGTCCCAGAATTTGCCTGGTGCGAAAGTGGGATGACAGGGAAAACTATCTTCAGTACTGCCGACGATGGGATTCGAACCCACAATCTCCCGAACACAAGCTCACAGTTACGCAACCCTAGAGGCATGGCCAACCCGGTGGGTGAGCGACTTCTAAGGGCTGCTTCAAGGTCCCCTCGGCCTGTATGAGACTAGTTGAGGTGCTACCTTGAGATGAGGTAGTGACCCCGGCCTAGAAGGCCAGGAAAAGCTGCCGAGAAGATGCGTCAAGCTGACCACGTTTCATCTCGTAATTTGTGTACCTTTGTGCAGAGCAGCAGTCGCTTGGCATGCCGACACCCTTTAAGGGTGAGTGCCGTGAATTTCTTCTGTTTTGTTTTTAATCTTGGAAACATTTCTTAAGGGCTCCCCATACTACGAAGAACGTTAAATTGTGCTGGAAGTTGAAGGGCTAAAGGGCCCAGAAAGATTTAAAATTGTATGTCTTGGATAGCTCTATCAAAAAAAAAAAAGTTTCTAAAATCACTTGCGGAAAAACAGGCTAAAATCGCTTGTTTCTGTACTCGTTTTCTTTTTTTATTCATATCCTAGCCAAATTATCTTATTTGCAACATTCTTTCTATAATATTTTCGTTGGCTCAATACCGTCAGGCGTAGTTATACGTGCTTAAGTGAAATTCTGCCTTGACTCACATTAGCGCTCGTAGTGGTGCTTAAGTGAAACTCTGCATTGACTCACATTAGCGCTCGTAGTGGTGCTTAAGTAAAACTCTGCATTGACTCACATTAGCGCTCGTAATGGTGCTTAAGTGAAACTCTGCATTGACTCACATTAGCGCTCGTAATGGTGCTTAAGTGAAACTCTGCATTGACTCACATTAGCGCTCGTAGTGGTAGGATCGACCGGATAACGATGATTAACAAAAGAATTGTAATTTTTAGGAATACATCAAGAATATATTCTCGTTCTTTAATTACCTGAAAATTCGAGTTCCTATCCGTAGTATGTTTTCATCATTGAGTTACTAGCCTGAGGGGTTAGAACTGTGGATATTTCTTTGCTATTTGTACGTGCGGTGACGTACGTTACTTTGCGATCCGCCTCGTGTGTAGTTCCTGACATGAGTTCAGACGCTTTGCTAATGACGCATATAAATCCCAGCTTTAACCACTGTTAGTGCAGCTGCAAACAAAATAATTAAATATAAATAGACGTGTGCTGAGCCATTAGAGCAGCTAACGAAATCACTAATAAGAACTTTGATAATTAAACAGTAACCTTTAGCGATCCATTTCCACCTCGATTATATTTGTGTATAATTCAAATGCTCGGCTGACCAGACTGTGAAATAATTAAACAAAATGGCCGCTCACATCGCATAAACTCTATGATCATTTCGGAGTCCATTAATTATTGTCAGCGATCAATAAGTGTTAATACTTTACGGAGTTCGGTTTTTGAAGCTACTTGCCTGGAACACAATGTTCCTCTACTCTGAAATAATAATAAAATGTTCTCTTTGCAGTACGTATTGGCAAAACTTGGAATACTTTAGGCCTCAAATGATCTTACTTCTCGAGACTCATGTTATTATTGTTGCGGGGTATTTGTGGACCAACAGAGGTGAAAGAAGGTGCCGGGATGAATGGGTCTAACTACAATGTCAAGAAAAGAATTTAAAATTAAACTGAAGGTTATATTTTCTTAAATTCCACCTAAACACATTTTTATAACAATGAAACTTCAGGTACACTGACAAATTTTAGACAAGACAAGAAAATCCAAAATTTAGTGACTTTAAAAATCTGGGCTTCAAGCCCATTGCTTTACAATTCTTGAGCACTCAATTCAAATTTACAAACGAGCACAAATTTACTCAAGGGCAGAAATCCCGTAATACATGGAGCACTTGCTCCAGTAATTACAATATCAGGCCTCCCAGAAGCACTTTTACAACACTTGAAAAAGAGCTAACGTGCTCTCAGTTCTCAAGCCTACTCAAGGCAACGCCAAAAATATTTTACACCTTTTTGGCCTTCCATGGCCCAGCTTACAAATTGAAACAGGGGTATCTCGTACCCAACCTATAGGGCCTTCGTGTAAAAAGAAATAACAGTTAAATAAATGTCCCGAACACAAAATGAAAGGAGGCGAATGCTTGCACTCCTAGATATGAACACATAAAACCTAAGGGGCACTAGGCCGATGAAACAGGGGCAATTCCCAAACTACTGAGGTGACTCCTATAATGATAAATTAGTGCATTACGGAAAGAAAGAAAGCCAGTTATAAACGTAGTCACCTCAAACTAAGCTGAAGGGGAGCTCGAGAGGGTACATCACTCTCTATCCCCGATTTACAGTTAAAGATTTATGAAGTTTCTGCATTAGCCGGCAGAAAGTTACATTTTTTAGGAAAACTGGATTACATAGTTAATGATTCGGACCTTTCCCTCAGGTTAAACTGGGGAGCTAGCAAGAAATAAAGATGTTATGTGGCCATTACCTTGTCGGTGTACTGCTGCCTGATGAAATAGGCGCCGCCCGCCTCCTGCTTTGACACACGCACTTAGTAAGCTGACGATCAATTGGCCAAGAGACGTGAAAATCCGCAGTTTATAAACCCTCGGGGAAAGTTCGAGACCATTCCAGATTAAACTAGCCACACCCTCTCGTTTTTATTGGTGAATTTAAAAGTTACACTCAAAATCGGAGAAGAAGAAGAAGAAGAAGAAGACTGTGATTGGTAGAAAATTAATTACAGAAATTAGGGATTGGCTAGATTCAAAACTGGCGGAAAGAAAAGATAAATATTGCCAACCCAAAAATATAAACATCCGTTAGTAAAAAAAACTTATGAATACAAAACTTCTTTAAATCAAAAGTTCTTTCACTTCGCACCAGAGTGCATGATCATATTTTTTGTAGTGACATCTATGGAAGAAAGTCCAAACTTCTTGATGAATGGCAAACAAAACAAGTAGAAATACAGTCAGTTCAGGAAACTTCACAATAGCAAAATTACATCAGATTTCTGTGGTGACATCTTCTGAGTAAAGTTTTAAGTAGGTCTAGTTTCAAGTTCACGGTTTCTCCAGTAGAGGAGTTCTTTTAGGCGCAAGATTAAAATGCGCGGCGTTGGGGTGTACCTCCCGATACAATTATTATTATCTATATATTAATTTTTTAATGAAAACTATAGTCAGTCAGTCCGGACATTCTATCCGGTCGATTTCCTTCATTTCTTTTAAAACAGAAAGGTATTCATACACAGATTTGTCATCAGGTACTATAAATCACTCAACTTCCGCCTTCCTCAAATTATTTGATTTTTAATTTTTTTTTTGTCTCTTTGAGGCAATCGTATCTTTGGTTGTAACTGAGGTACGGAGTTCGTTTTGGCCTAAGAACACTCAGTGGATCAAGCTCTTTCATTTCAGCTCTTAACAAATCAAATTAGTTGATTCTGAGGAAAGTTATGAGTGCACATTCAGTTTGACGTCTGATCTCTTCAACATTTTTTCTCATTAAGCAATATCTTTCGTTCTAATTGAGGTACGCAGGTCGTTTTGATCTATAAACACCAAGTGGATCAAGCGCTTTCTTTTGAGGTAATAACTACTTAAATTGGTAGATTCTGAGAAAAGTTATGAGTACATTTGTCTCCATGACGAAGATCTTTGAAGGACTTTTTAACAGTTCGGCGCGTAGTGTTGTTCCAAGGAACGTTTAATTCAATTTCTTTGTGTGATGTATTTTCAAGTGTTTTGTTGACATAATATTACATTGTATTACCACAGAAGATTGTGTGCTTTATTTCATTAACTCGAAACTTTGCAAATACATCCGTGAGGGTAGTAACGAACAACACCTTAAATATTTCATATGGCTTAATACTACAATTGACAGCGTATTGAACGTTGCATTAAAATATGACGTCATCACATAATTTACAGAATGCTGGAATCAATTCTTGAAGCATCTTACATTTTTGGGAAAATGTTCTAACGTAGCTGCATGTACTAATGTATTTTGATCATCAATTCCCCGCCTTACAAACGAATAATTACGATAGTTAGTGCTTTTTGCGAGCTACCTTTTACTTGCTGAATTATTTCTACACGCAAGTTTACTATGTTAGAATATCTGCACCATTCCTCCTAAGTTTTTGCCGTATTTCTTCTTTATCGAGTGTACCCACGACAAACATTTGTTTTGCTGTTAATCTTGTCTCCTCCTCGTTCCTGAATTCCTTCATTCTTTGCTTTAAACTGGTCAATGGCAGGAGTGTTCGCAACTTCTTGCACATTTCCTCCTCTTACCTTAGCCCATTTAATATTCGCCTTTAGTTTGGTGATGTAGTAGATGATTTCACCAAAATTCACTCACTTTTAAGGGGCCATAAATTTCAGTCTTCCATTGTATGTTGTCTGCAATATTCTCCAACATTGTGAATATATTTTCATTCCACCCCTTCCTTCACGTTTCTTCGGTTCTTTTCTCCATGTTCTTCGAAAGCATCATACTCTGCGTCTCCTCCACCGAGTTCTTACTGATTTTTACCTTCGGTCGCGTTTCCATTACTTTTCGAATGTTTATATCAGAGATACTGAGAATGGAACCGATTAGCAGACAACGTCAGAGGAATACAAACCACAGTGTCATTTAGAAGAGCGTTAAGAAGTACAGCAGGGTGCTAGTGAACTGTATAGTTCTAGCATTTCATTGATGGCGTTTTCACATTATTATTATTATTATTATTATTATTATTATTATTATTATTTGCGAATGAGCCCATTAGGACTACGCAAAGAACTTAGAGACAGGCATTTGCCTTTCTTTGTGCCCACACTTCCTTCATTCGTTTGCTGTGTGCTTCTTTTCTCTCTTGAGACCATGTTGTTCCGGTCTTCTTCCTTGGTTCCTCCTCTTGGTCAACTTGCCACTTATGAACTTTGGCTCTGAAGATAACCCGGCTTTGGATGTCTTCAGGTGTAATTCCTGCCAGTTTGAGATCTGTTTTAATTTCGCCAATCCATTTTATTGCGTCCGTTTTGGCTTTACTTCGGTTTTCATAAAATTCAACTATTTGCTTGGTAAGTCTATCTGGGTTCATCCTTTTTATATGTCCAAAGAATCTTAATCTGCGTTTTCTGATGTCGCTGTGAATGTTAGAAAAGTGTTTGATTTCCTGTTTCTCTCTAAGGCGGTACTGTTCATCTACGAGCTTTGGGCCTAAACTTTTTCTAATGATCTTACGTTCCTTTTTCTGAATATTTTCTAGATCAGTTTCCTGTTCAAAATTAGTGTGTCTGATCCATAGACGCATTCTGGTTTTATTACTGTATTATAATGTCTTAGTTTTGCATGCTTGGAGAGACACGTTTTGTTATAGATATTTTGGGTGAGTCTATATGCAGTTTCCATTTTTTGGCATCTAACTTCGTTGGCTTTTGTTTCTATTCCATTCTCCTGAATTATTTCACCGAGATATTTGAATTGCTGGACCCGATTTGTTTTGCCATATTTTGTCTCCATGAATTTAGGGGCTTCTTTGCTGCAGGTCATGTATTCAGTTTTTTCAAACGATATTTGGAGGCCGACTTTTTCCGCTGTGTCTTTCAGGAGTTCGATCTGGTTTATGGCTGTTGAAACGTCACGAGTTAAGATTGCCAGATCGTACGCAAATACTGCTAATTTGCCCCTACCAGGAGTGATTGGTTGGTCATTCTTGAGGACAGACTTCTATTTGCGCCATTCCTGTATTACCTTTTCAAGGATGCAGTTGAAGGGTAGTGGAGAAAGCCCATCTCCCTGTCTTACTCCTGTTTTGATCGGAAAAGGGTCTGAGATTTCCCCCATGAATTTAACCTTAGATTTTGTGTCTGTCAATGTCTCTTTTACAATTGCAAGTGTTTTCCGGTCTAGACCCTGTTCTTTTAATATCTGAAACAGTGATTGACGATCAACTGAATCATAGGCCTTTTTGAAATCAACAAAAGTACAAACTACATTTTTGCTACAAATTCTCTGATGCCTTAGGATTAACTTTAGGTTCAAAATTTGCTCTGGACATGAACGGCCTGGTCTGAAACCTGCTTGATATTCTCCAATTTTTGGTTCGAGTTGCTGTTGGGCTCTATCGAGAAGGCACCGAGATAAAATTTTGTAGACAACAGATACCAATGAGATTCCTCTGTAGTTATTTACGTCTGTTGTGTCTCCTTTCTTATGTAAAGGATAGTGCACTTTTCCAATCTTCTGGAATTTGTTCTGTTTCCCAAATCTCTTGGATGATACCGGTGAATTCTTTTATAGTATTTGGGCCTGCTGATTTGAGAATTTCTGCTATGATCCCATTCTCACCTGCAGCTTTATTAATTTTAAGTCGTTTTATCTGTCTGGTAATTTCTTCTTCATCCGGTGGTGCTGAATTTGGGTTTGTGAAGTCAGGTTCCTGCGGTGGAAATCTTTGTGTTGGCTCTGGGCAGTTAAACAGTTCTTCAAAATACCTTGCAAGCTCGGTGCAGTTTTCTTGGTAGTTCAATGCAAATTGCCCATTTACTTTCTTAAAGCAAAGGTTTTGTGGCTGATACCCTGTTAGCTTTGTTTTGAAGTTCTTGTAGAAATTTCGTGTGAGTTTGTTTTCGAAGTCCTTCTCAATTTCTAGTAGTTGATCTTTCTCGAATTTCCTTTTGGTCTGTCGGATTAATTTCGCTGCCTCTTTCCTGACTGCCAAAAACATTTTGTGATTCTTATCGGTCTTTTTGCTGTTCCACTTATTGTATGCATTCTGCCGGGATTGGATGGCTTGTTCACAGTCTGCGTTCCATCAAGGGTGTCTTTTTCTTTTCTGCAGAGGAATCAGTGTTTGTACTGTTTCAATTAGTTTGGTCTTCAGTTGCTGCCAATTGTTGGACTGCTGCTTCTCTAATTCTTCGGTGAGAGATGGCTGGATCCGACTAGTGTCAAATTTTGGAATTATTTGCTTCCTTCTTCTGAACCTTTGGGGTATCAACTGTAGTTTGACTTCACAATCGTGTAACTATGCATGTCTCACAGGGTGGTATTTTATTTCAGTTATAACTGGGGGTCAGAAGTTGAAGACCTATAATTTGCCTAAAAAGGTCTGAAAAGAAACCTAAAAGTATCCAAAAAGGGACCGAAAATCTGGCAAAAGGGACGTAAAAATGCGATCCGAATTCAGCGATAATTTCAGTTTTAATTACATATTTTATGGAAGAATATAAAATTTAAAAATGCAGAATTCTGGTGGTATGGAACATACAGTGCAGAAATGTATGAGTGAGGCACTTCTTCTTTCAGACAGGATATATTTCTAGATTAACATCATTTAAAAAAACGAATATCGGGTTTTTAAAATATAGAGAACTTAAGAATGGAATGTTTTTTCCACCCAGAAAGAATTTAGTGAACCCGCAATGAACATACTGAAGAGGAAAAGTTGAAATTAGTATAAATGGAATCATATTTTATTTAAACACGCTAGGGTTACAGAAATTAGAATTCGTAAACCTTACATCAGTTGGCTTTGCAGTATATCACAGTAATGATCACCAAGTTCTTACGTGCGAAGGATCGTTTGTTATCGGAGAGCACGTTGCGAGACATCGAGAAACGTCCCTCCACATCAACGGATGTTAAGGGTTCATATTTGAAGCAACTGAGATCTTCCTCTCCAAAGACGCATAAAAATGTTCTCTTTTCAAAATTTCACTTATCTTGCACATAATTGACGATAGCATTAATCATGATTCTCATGTGAAATAATTAGTTTAGTGTAGGAGAAGATTTAATGACCTTAACTATGGATATAAAGAGTTTTATCTCTCTATTTGTTTTCCTGTAGCGATCAGACAGGGCAGAACCTGGAGTTCACTGACAGCTTTAAAAAACAGAGCCCTTGCACTCTCCCAATCTACTGGACGTTTTGACCTCTAATAATGACTTCCTTGTTATAGTATAGCCTGAGAATAAGGAAACCACACACCCTACCAGTCCTCAGACCGCCGTTAATGGCAGTTTTTGCCCGCCACGTTCGAGGACAATAGTTTTACAACCTGTAATTTTAACACAGTTTTGAAATTACTAAAATACAACACATTTAAAGGCAGGAAATATTAAGAACGAGAAGGGATTCAAAAATAACGGAAGAAAAAGAAGAAAGGAAGGGGTCCCCCTGTAGAACAGATCCACGTCATTCATTGTGTGTCATAAGGGACGGATAAACCACAGCGGGGGAGAGTGAGTTGGTGATTACAGGGCACATAACTGGGTCTAGCAATTTCACTTACTTGTGACATGCTTCCCACTTTCAACTTTCCTTGGTCAACTCTTGTTCTTTTTACCAACCTGACAACTTCAGTTTGTCCTAATGAGTCTCATTATTTCCGTGACCCTTTGGTTTCTTTCACCGATAAATTCATTCTTAGAAGTATCGGGTCTCTCCCTGTCTTCCTCTGGTTAGTGTCAAACAATAATCACCACCACAACCATCAAAAGAACACAGAGAAAAAGAAGAATGTATGAAAGAAGAGAAAGTAGTAAACTGGATCCCATAATATAAACTGTAAAAGCTAAGCGGTAAATCGTCCAAAGGAGTTTAAGTTGCTCATCAATCTGATGTAGTAAAATGCCTAGGGTTGAGGAAATAAAAATACCTGCATTCCGCATTTCAAGCCATTCGATTGTCAGTATTATTATTATTATTATTATTATTATTATTATTATTATTATTATTATTATTATTATTAGGTTTCTTGATCGTCTAAACTCCAGCTAACGTTACAAGTAAGTCCCTCTTCGCTTGTTTGATGCCAATTGCTCCTTTCCTCATTCTCATGTCTTATCCATGACTGTAATATTATTGTTCCAGGTCAATATTTCTATTGTATTCATTTAAACATATTTATCAAATATGCCAATTACATATTTTTAAATGGTACATCTTCAAAGAAATGTTATAATTTCGGTACGGACTGATTTTCTTTTCTATGCTACTTACATTTTACTTTTTATCGATTGACGTTTAAATGTTATAGAAATACCTAGGAAGTGATGCAAACAACTTTCACAGAGTATTCTAGACATAGACATTACTGCAATGTGTTTTAATTTCTCTCTGTTGAGAATTTAGAGTCTGTAATATGTTAGAAATTCCTGTTGCACTTTCTCAACTCCTCTATAAAAAGAAAACAAAAACACTAACAACAAAAAATACTACTTATTACAAAGCACTTAGATAATGTCCACACACTTCGTTCACTCGGGGACCAACAAACTTCCATCTTGTTCTCTTCAGGTATGCACAGTAAATCTCGTTGCCCAGTTGTCCATAAGTAGTCATTATAACATGGACGGTGTATTATTATTCGTGACATGATGTTGGTTTTCCTGTTTTCGTTAAAAATTGAGAATAACACTCTGAAATTAATTGAACAAGATGTTTATGTGTATGTTTAATCGCGTTCCTGGTTATTTTATTAGTGTTCTCCTTTGTTTGTTTATTTGTTATTGTGTAGTTGTTCCTTGTTGTTCTTTCTTGTTTGCTTGTTCGTTTTATTGTGTTCTTGTTTCTTGGCTTTATTGTGTTCTCGTTTGTTTGTTAATTTGTTCTTCTTTGTATGTTTATTTTATTGTGATCTCGTTTGTTTGTTATTGTGTTCTTGTTTGTTTTTATTTGTTATTGTCTCCTTGTTTGTATGTTTGTTTGTTATTGTGTTCTTGTTTGTTTGTTTCATTGAGTTCTTGCTTGTTGCTTTTCTTGCTATACCTTTTTACCGGCCCTAGAGGGTTCGATTCCCGACCAAGTCAGGTGTTTTATCTCAGGGCTGGTTCGAGGTCTACTCTGCATAGTAGCAAGGAAGAGGAGCCCAGAGGACTACTTAGCGTTTCGTAATCCACAAATCTTCGTGCAGTAGTGACATACGATTACTCTGATTTGGTTACTTTGTCGTTTTCTAAATGTTTCTTGTTGCTTGTTTGCTTTCATAAATTCTTAACCGTCTCTTAGTTTTTTCTTGCATTCAATGCATGGTTTGTTTGTTTTCTGAGATTCTTACTTGTCGTTACCTCCTGGCTTGCTGGCATGTTCACGTGATACCATTTAATTTTGTGTTATTGCTGGTTACTATTGGGTTTATTATTACGTTCTTCCTTTTCTCAACAAGTGAGCTCACTTCATGGTACGGACCACTTAGCTGTGAACTTGTATCTGTGTTCAAAGCATTCCGTCAACAGCCCTGAATATCGTTTCCCATTGTCAGGCCAAAGAAATGCTGGGGCTGTCCTAGCCCTTTGTTATCCTATCGTTCTGGTGAACATATCTCAGTTAGTGGGACGTTCCCTCTCCAGACCTGGGTGTGACCAATGTTGCAGAACTAGCAGGAAAAGACGGCCTTGCTTTTGTTGGTAACCATCACTGTAGATTTTTGAATTGCTTGACACATGCTGGAAATTTTTCAAGGCTACCCCTCTCTGGTTTAAAGGGGAGTGTGAATGGCCTACCCCACTAATGTTAAATTTCCTAATTTTATGATCCATTTTCTAAAGACGTACTTCATGCAACTTAATGAATCATTCGCAGGTTACTTGTACTTACTCCTCTACGATGATTTCACTAGGCTATATACTGAAGAGTTAGGATATAATATTTTTCTGTTGTTTTTATTATACTTTTTCCTTTTTCTGTTGTTGTGAATTTTACTGTAAATATAAGATATCTCTCCCATTATAGAGGTATAGTACAATAAGTGTGTAATAAACGAAATTTAAAAATCAACAGTATATCCTCTATATTCTCAGGAAACGGGTTATTTGTCTGAATAAAATATGTTTTTCAGAATAATTGCAATTAAATGTTAACTTAAATTAAAACTCGCTTTTAAATAGAAACAACAGCTAAACCGCGCCAACACTGTAGTCGTCATTATCTTATACATTGTCCGAGTGCATCTTCTTCCCCCTAAAATAGTTTTTTCACAAGAAACAGCAAGTAGTATAAATTGTACTTAGATATACATGCACCGAATTAATCAGCAAATTCCAAATAAGTGTTCTGCAGTAAAAACAATTTCCTTTTCAACGAAATAGCGATTTATACTCCCATCATACTGATTTTAATCCGGGCTACTCTTCCCAATTTATCACGAGTCAGGCTCCTGTATGTGGTCACTGCACACAACGTATAAAATGTCCACATGTACTCGGACAGTTGATAATTGCTGCCGCTCTTGAAATAAAGTGTGTACCGGTAGCTTAATTAATATTATAATGTATTTAAATTTATGTGTCAGTCGCCATAAATAGGATGTAAATATTAATGAGTGAAGTACACATTAACAAATTAGCCTTAATGTGGCGCAAATCAGTTAATGTACCCGTTACGCCACGGAAGATATGCAATCTGCAACACACAGCTAGCACTTTGCGTACACTATGATAAGAACCAAGTGAGGGGTTGTCAGCTTCACACTCCCACTCACACACGGCGTTCCTTTTTATTTTCACGTTTACCGACTCTTTAGTTTTGCGCTAGATACGCTCACGTTTGATCTCCGCGCCGCTTCGCTTGTAATCATGCAACTGATGATACCAGCGACTATTACGCCCTTTAACATCTTCGCAGGAACTCTCGCTTTCCCACCTGATAACCTAGTGCTGAAGAGCGCTTCTAAAAGTGAAACGCTTGAAAATAATTTTATACTGACTGCCGAAAAAGCGATGCGCTTCAAAAGCTCAGTGAAGCACATCATGAGGTCCTTATCTGTGTCTTGTAGTGCTTTTACTCACTTTCGCAATTCCTATCCAAACTCTCCTGGTCTCTTTAGACCATGACACAAGCTGTGAATAGTTTAATTTTCATAGCTCCGTCGTCCTTCCATTTCTTGTAACGATATCTTCATTTTAGAAGCATGACACATCTTAGATTAGTGTTACGAGGGAATATGTGCAACCACACCATTGTACTATTCGGACCCGAGAGGTATGAGATTTCCCACCATTTAAGGGCGTGACTCTGCCCCGTGTCTGCCCAGGGCTCACGCCCCCCCTCCCCCCTTTACAAATAATATGAGTAATTTGAAAATGTCTTTGTAAGGCAAAAATTATTTGGCTGGGGATATGTGGAACAGATGAAATATTTACTTTTCGAAATTTTGATGTCATCTTTCCTAGTGCGAAAATAAAATTATTATTAAAAAGTCTTATATGTCTGCCAGTCATAGCCATCCATCAACAGTTGCTAGGTAACATTGTCTGGCCATCCATCCATACCTTATATCACAGCCTGCACTGTTGCTAGGTAACATTCTCTGGCGATCCATCCATACCTTACATCACGGTTACTAGGGTTAGATATTTTGTGACGGTAATTTTTCAGACGATCATCATCATTTAAGGCAATTTTTGTCACAAACATATATTAGCAGAAATGTTTTGAAAAATCTTCGTGACTTATCCCATTTTAATCTAGAAAATTCGACAATGGTTTAGAAATATCGAAGGAATGCTACCCGAATCAAACAATGTGATAGCGCCCTTTTCTGTAAATATTTAATATGCGCCATTGAAATTTCAAAGAATATTGAAAAGGATTCAGTGTAACAAAAATGTGAAAGATAAGTGGTAATATATTCATCGCATTCTATTTTGTTTCTGCTTTTGGTTTCTTTTTTCTATGGGCTTTTATTCAATTCTGGACCATCAAAAACATCTTCAAGGGATGGATTCATGTATTCTATGTTGTTCTATTAACTGTTTTGCTAAATTTCATTTTAAGGTAATTGCATCTTGCCTTCTCTAATTATTATCTTGTGGATAATTTCTGTTTTTCAGTCATTGGCTGGGTCAGGGATGTAATGAATGAAACATATATAGGCTGTTACTACAGTGGGGTCGCCACTCCCAAGGTGATTTATTAATGAGTGATAAATGCTATGAAATGAGAATGGAGAGTGTTTCTGAAATGAAAGATGACAGGGAAAAGCGGAGTACCCGGAGAAAAACCTGTCCCGCCTCCGCTTTGTCCAGCACAAATCTCACATGGAGTCACCGGGATTTGAACCACGGTATCCATCGGTGAGAGGCCGACGCGCTGCCGTCTGAGCCACGGAGGCTCTTGTGGATAACTGACTCTTGTTAAATCGTTTAAGTATAATAGAAATATCTTTTAAATTTCTGTTCATAAAAATTATAATTTTATTCACTTTTACGTCCCAGTAAATACTTTTTGACGATTTTCGGACACGTCGAGGTGCCGAAATTCTGCCCCACAGGAGTTTGGTTATGTGCTAGGAAATGTACCGAAACGTGGCTGACGTATTTGAGCACCGGAATGAGCCAGGATCGGATCTGCCAAGTTGGGTCAGAAGGCCAGCGCCTCAACCGTCTGAGCCCGGCTTAATTCCTGTCACAATGCAATTTTCTTTACGCCGCACCATCACAGATGGCGACGATGGGATAGGAAAGATCTAGAAGTAGGAAGGAAGCGACCGTGGCCTTAATTAAAGTAGAACCCCAGCATTTACCTGGTGTAAACATGGAAAACCATCTTCAGGGCTGCCGACAATGAGGATCGTACCCGCTACCTCCCGAGTGCAAGCTCAGAGCTGTACGGCCCTAACCGGACGTCCAACTCGTTACGTGCCTATTGAGTTAACACGAACTGTGCACTAAGATCCCGGTCTTCGATCTTTAACATTATTCTCGGTTTGGATTTAATCTTTCCTTTTATCTGCTACAGATAGCGGTTAAACAACGTCCGTCTATGACGCACAGGTTATGATATATTGCGTGGGGACAACATTCTAACACGCGACATCTCATTAACAAATTTGAAGAATAAAGGCAATTGCCATTCATATACAACTTTGGAAGTAAACTTTTACTGGAGTAAGGAGAGAGATGAAGAATAGCGGTGAGTAAGGAAACAAAGACAAGGAAATACAGGAGCTGTTTTCTGAGAAACAGACGGAAGCTGAAGTGCTGACTGAATATGTAAATGGGGGAAGATAAGGAACAATTCGGATGTATTAATGTGTGTACAGTGATAGGGAGTAGGGGAGGCAAATCGAGGACACAGACAATTATATGGCTGGACACGGAATGTTGGAGGCTCATGGCGGAGCAGGCGAGTAATGAAGTCATTATGGGTAATGTGGGTTCATGACGTCCACTGGCTGCATGCGAATCGGCCATTACACGGCACGCGACATGCGTGCTGCACCTTGATCTGGGCCTCGAATCTCGTCTCGTGCATGCCAGGCCGGCCAACCTCCCAAGATTGATGAATCACCAGCGTACACCACAAAATATTGTTATACGTGCTGACTGGTAACTACCGACAAGCCCCCTACATTTTTTGTGTCGTTTGCTCCAACATATAAAGTTATATGGGTACAAATCATACAGTCCGCCGGAGGAAACCAAGTCCGTCATGAATAGTGCAATAACTCTATTATCCGGCTACGTAATCTACATTCGTGATGGAATGAAACTGTTGCAGGTAAAATGCTCGAAGCTATAAGAAAAGCCAGTGGATTATGCTAAATAAATTGGAGCCGTCAAGGCATATTAAGGGCACCTGGAAGTAGAAAAAAATCATATTTTGATTCTTCAATTCTTAGAAGAGAGTAAAATTTTCTGAATCCAAAATTAAGTAATACTTGTATGATAAAAATGAAGGTCCCAGAAGGGAATCATAATTAGGCCAGGCGATGTTACCTGACAGTCATGCAGGCTGTGATGTAAAGTGTTGTTACCTAGCAACCGTGCAGGCTGTCTTAAGGCTGGCGGTCTTCTGAAATTGCAACCGTTGGTGGATGGCCATGATCGAGAGCGCACACCGGAAGAGCGAAATAAAACTGGTCTGGGAAATATTTACATTTGGACTGATGTAGGATTGACCCTTGTTAATGAACATCGCAGAAGATGGTGAAAATTGCGTCATCCGAAGACATGAAAAGCTGAGGATCCAAAAGTCCTGACTCCACTTAATTCGGAAACCACCGGTAGAACTCAACACGTGACGGTTCGTCTGGACGCTTTAACGCTAGCACAACAGTACAGATGCAGATCCTTTTTGGTAATGTTTCGACACGACGATCTCCTAATTCCCACTTGTTCAGATAAACGAAGTTCGGATTTCGTTGGAGTTCATTCCAGGGTTTCCTTCTCTTGAGCAATGTTTTCTGGTGCTCCAACTTTATTCGCTACAGACCCATTTTGCCTGCTATGTTTTGCATTGTAGACTTTGCTCGAGGTTTTGCCGAAACACTTGCAGTCTTAAAGTCTTGCGCAAACAGTTCCGCACGGGTTTTTCAGGAATCGTGCTTCGCATAACACGCGCTGTTTTATCGTGAGCATCATTCAACTGGTCACCAAACACGTCACCTCCTCTCGCTCACTCACAGGTAATGACACAGCAGCGCAGAGCGCGGAGACAATTGGCAGCAACTGACTGATGCATCAAAATCACGATTTGCAGCATTTCTTGGGATGGGAAATTCTCCCCTTCATTAACAATGGTCAACTCCGCTTCACGTTGTGTATTTTCCGTGCCTTTCTTATTTTGCCCACCCTGGAGGCCAATAAGACATATTTATGATCTTTTCATTTTTCCTTAGGGATATTTGATACCATTTTTACGTCAAACAAGTGTCGTGCCTGACTATGTGACCAACGAACTTCGTTTTCCTCTTCTTGACAATGACATTGAATTTCTTTGATATTTTCTAAATCCATATCATTCAACTTTCCGTCCCTCAGCTTGTTCTGAACTACATTACCGCAGTGTCGATTCTTGCTTCTTCAGTTGTTGGCAAACCATTCACGGACGGGAATGTATTTAGTCGAAGTATTAGACAACTAGCCGATCCCGCGGTGTAGGGATAGCGTGCCTGCCTCAACCAGAGGTTCCGGGTTCGATTCCCGGCCAGGTCAGGGATTTTTACCTGGAACTGAGCGCTGGTTCGAGGTCAGCTCAGCCTACGTGATTACAATTGAGCAGCTGTCCGACAGTGAGATGGCTTCCCGGTCTGGAGAACCAAGAATACCGGTCGTCAGGATTCGTCGTGCTGACCACACGACACCTCGTAATCTGCAGGTCTTCGGGGGTGTTGAACCATGGGGTTTGGTTTGATTATTACAGATCTAAGTGAGTTAATTGAAAACGTATTTATAATAGTTTTGAGATACTAAATAATTATGGTATAAATAAACATTGTTTGCTGTATAAAATTATTTTCATATTCATTCTCAAAATGGGTCAGTAGAATGTTGCCTTCATACTGAGGATTTAGCAGAGTTTTTCATATAATTTCTGGTTGAGGAGTACGTAGTTATAACGGTACCAGGAAGCACAATAGACGGTCGTTTCTAGCAATTAGGGTTCCTAGTCTCGAGGTTTTTACAAAGCCGTGGAACACTTCCTATTCATCCCGTTCTAAACAATTACTGGATGAAATTCTCTTCCTGGTTATTAAAATAAATACTGCTTTTATGTTTTAAATTACTCCACGAAATGTTCGTTGTGTGAGACGAGGTGAATCTGTGCACGACTCTCCAAATTTACTGCAGTAACCAAGTCTGCTTCTTTAGTGGACCACGAGAAGTAGAAGAAGGAGGAGAGAAGGAAGTCAAGTGGGTTGAAACACCGTACACAAAAGAGAGTGATGAGCACAATGGCATGACTCCTGGTCTGATGAGGAGCAGCCACACTAATGAACTGGGCTCTTTAAAGTGGATGGGACGTTATATAGAGTCTGCGCCTTGCTGGGGTGCTGCCATTGGTCGCCTTCGCTTCACTTGCAATCGAAAAAGAAGAAGAAGAAGAGGGTGACGGGGCAGGAGAGCTTTCTAGATGAGAGATCCAGTAAATGATTGCTCCAACCATGAGCTCTCTTCTGTATTCAACAAGTCTGGTGGGGAATAATGACAAGGGAGTATGAATATCGCACCTCCACACACGTCTGGTGCCTGCGAAAATGGTGGATAATGTTCACATCTATTACAAGAAGTGCTACTTTCTTTAACTTTTGTCATTTCAACTCCCTCCGTGGACCATTGACAGGTGTTATCGAAGAAAACAAGTCCATTCGATAATCCATGTCCCACTATGTCTCAATATAAAAGAGATCTGGTGACACAAAATTAATTCAAACTCATGCATAGACTTGGACAGGGATCGCGTTTCTTCTACAATGTAGTAAAGTAAAATATAGCGTAAAATTGACGCGAAGACAGCCTAAATGCCTCCATACAGGAGATGAGCCCGTACGTTTATTATTTGAATAGTCAGCATAACGGCCTTGGGTTCGGAGGCTTGTGGATTCGATTTTATTTCACTGGATAGGAAATATTAGTTGTGTCTTGTTAATTTCTCAAGCTCATGGATTGTGTATTTGTGTTTTCACCTTACAAACAAGATACCATCATGATATAGTGAGTACATGGCTCTTCATTGTACAGGCGACAGGAAGGGAATCTGATCGTTAAACTTGCCTTAACACACATTAATTGGGGAAACGCTGAAGATCTGAAGGAGAATAAGAAGACGTCTGGATGATTGTTTTCAACCGAGTGAGTTGGCTGTGCACCTCCGAGCTTGCATCTGTATATAGTGGGTTTGAACCCCACTGTCGGTTACCCACGGTTACCTTAAGTAAGGCCACGGGTACTTCATTTTGTACTCCTAAACTTTTATTATCCTATCGTCGCCATAAGAGCTATCTGTGTCGATGTGACTTAAAGAAACTTGTAAAATAAAAGGTTGGTTTAAATTTTTTTAATGGTGTGTAGGCTTCGGAGAGGGATTGTGCAAATCTTTCGTTTCTACGCCGACCTGCACGGCTGTGACGATGGCGCCCTACCAAGGATGAACTGTAATGCTGGAGACGCGCCAAAGCCCGAGCCATCATAATTAACGAATACAGGCTAAAATCCCGACCCGGGATCCATTCGATCAAAGGCCAGGACGCTAACCATTTAGACATGGAGTTGAACTGTGTTCGTATTTATAGAACACTGCATCTCCGTGGATAGTGGTAGTGTGTCTGACTCATTCACGCTTTCGATCCTGGCTGCAGTAGTTAATTATTTAAGGTTAGTAAAAAATCTCAGCACTGTACGTCATTGTTAAAGACCACTCACTCAGTGACACTCAACACTTCCATAGCAACCGACCCGCTTTCCTTGTTACACAGTAGCACAGCCGCAATGTTGACGTAGTAACTGGGTAGCTCAGGCTTTACAATAAAAAGAAAATAGGTTTCCAGTAAGGAAAATCGTTTGACCAGGTGTTCATGTACGACCCGCAATCTTAACAAAGTGGGAAGAACTGCACAGAAAAAGAAAAAAGTGTCGATAGTTAGTCAACGTTTATATACTCTGGAACTTTTTCGTTGTGCATCTGAGCAAAATCTGTATCAAATGTTCTCTAGCACCACCTACTGCCGAGCAGGAAAGTCCTGTCGATCCTAAACGTCAAGATATTCAGTAATTATAATATCATTTTCCAAGAAATGTACCACTAAAATTCTTCTTTGTCTTTGTGAAGTCATATTTTATTTATTATTGTTATTAATTGCTTTACATCGCACCGACACAGATAGGTCTTATGGGGACGATGGAATAGGAGAGGCCTAGGAATGGGAAGGAAGCGGCCGTGGCCTTAATTAAGGTACAGTCCCAGCATTTGCCTGGTGTGAAAATGGTAAACCACGCACGGCCAACTCGCCCGGTTACTTCACCTTCCTTCGACTGTATTTTTACTGTCGGTTCTCATTTCGAATCATCGTTAGTTCTTCCATCATCTCTTGAACGTCGTTTCTTTAGTAAATACATGTATTTGAACCACACCTGAAAAGAGAGGAAGTGGAGTGAATAAACTGAAAAATCCAAGGTTATCAAGTTATGAGGGGAAAATCTCACTTGCTTCAACATACATTGTTGTGGAGAGAAGTTTCTCGATATTTTCCAACGTGCTGTCTGAAAACCCACCATTCCTTACACCTAAGAACCTGGAGATGACTGTTGTGATGTACGTAATTATAGCAATAAATTGACAAGAGGTTCCAGCCTTTCAGTACATCATGTAAATGATATTACATAAGTCTTGGGACTAGTTCAGCCAAATAAAAACTAAACAGATCATGTGACAACAAAAAATATAATGTAGTAGGAATACTTATTACATTAAAATACATATAATAACAAAAATGAAAGTTGTAATCTTCTTGTCACAATATGTCTTTTATGGTGACTTCGGGCCTCAGTCAAAGAAGTAAATTTGGAAATGATAGCCAGAATTAGGAATAAAATAAATGTACAGAAAATAAATCAAAAAGAAGAAAAATGATTATGAGACTCACATCTAATGTCTGATGTAGCACAAGCACTGACTTTCTGGAAGAAGCAGGTAATGTAAACAAAGGACTAGATAGAGGGAGGAAGCTAGGGGGTAAAGAAGGGAAGGGCGGGAGGAGTGGGGGGGGGGGGAGAGAAGGAAAGGAGGATGTTTCAGGTGGAGCTGAAGAATGAGGAAAGAAAGACTGTCGCTGAGAGGGGAATTTAAACAGATTATAAAATAATTATTTTTATCTGAGGTATGATTACTAAATATAGGAATTACGAGGTCAAATAAAACACAGTGCCGTATTTGATTTCTCTGAAATTTCATTTGGATTTCAGTTGGGATTGAAAAACTGTTCCAGATAGATAAAACAATTTTCCTTAATACTGTGCAGGGTCCCTTTTTGTATAACTTTGAGAATTTTCATGTCTTGGTTGATATTAGTGAACTCATGGTTAGTATCACCCATGTGCTGTCCCATGGCCGAAAATTGTTCTATTTCAGGGCGTTATCATGCTCTAAGTATCTTGTATGGAACCTCCTACCTATTTCACTGACATACGATACGTTACAATTATTACAATTGAATCTATAAACACGTGATCGTCCCCATAAGACCTATCTGTGTCAGTGCGACGTAAAGCCACTAGCAAAAGGAAAAATAAATAAACACCTGACTTGGTGAACTAATTGCTGTGATTAATAGAATTGGTATTATCTAAAATAGCTGTGTTTCTTTTACAAGTTTTGAAGGCTATGTTGACGTCTTCCTTCTGAAATATGTTTGTGACTTGGTAGACTCTTCACTATTAGACGTAAAAGTAGATAAAAAGTTGTTGTGAGTTTTTCTTTTGTTAAGGTGGTTGAAAGTTGGTGTTTATGTTTATTAATTATCATTAACGATTTTTCTCTATAAAGGAGCTGTTGTAGCCATTAAATTTAGCTATACTGCAAACGGTGTTTAATTCGTTTTAAAGTTCTTTTTTGACAGCGGCGTGCTAACAGCGCGGTGTACCATACTCTGGTATGCTGCACATTTATGGGCATATGGGTATATCTAATCTTTATCGATAGTGTTAGCGGTTTGCATTGGTTTTCTAAAAATGTATAGCTCAATGAACCAGGTTTTCTGACGATAGTTAGATCTAAATAATTGAATTTTTTACCGTCCTCTGATTCTAGAGTAAACTTGATATGTGGGTCAATTTGTTTAAGGTTGGATAGAGTGGTGATGGCGTCAGTTGCACTTTCGCTCATGATCACAAGAGTGCCATTCACATAACTCGTAAAAAAATATATTGCTACAGATGTTGTTATTATTAACTTTGGTGTGTTCTAAACGGTCCAGATAAATTTCAGAATTTTTAGACATTATGTACTTTCATAAAATGTGTAATTAAAACTAAAATTATGAATTAATTTGGATCGAATTTTACCTTTATTGCGAACGTTTGGGTCCTTTTTGATATTGTAGTATTTTTGGCAACTTAGAGTCCTAGTTATGAGATGTATATAGGTGTACGGGGTAACTATCTGCTATAGGCCTAACCTCTTCCAATATGTAGCCCTTCCTACTGAACCGTAAAGCGGGCTAGCCAGAACTTGATACTTGTTTGCAGCCCACCTTATTATTGCATGAAATTCTTCGCCCTATCGGCTACCAACTTATTACGTGAAATGGCCTGTTTTGATGTCAGAAATATCTTCCGATGGTTTTACGAACAAGTGCTGGAGGAGAAGTTAAATACTCGTATTGATCAAGTCAGCCACTTGTCGGAGCTGCTAACGAGGTACTTAGCCTGACATTGCGTGCATCCTCGGCCTTCGTGCAGCAGCAGACTTAACTTTCTTTTTGTAAGATTTCCAAATTCGATTTCTGAGAATGCGATGGAGCATTTAGCAAGGGAGACAGAGAAAGTAGAACAAAGGAGAAAGTGAGAAGTACTATCGACGTAATCGATATTTGCTTACATATCAAAAATGCTGTACACTTGTGCATGGCTGACGTAATTTGACTGTACCTGATGGTGCTAATCATCCTCTGAAAAATCCATTGGAGCCGAGTGATTTAGCTGTGTGCCACGGGCGTGCGGATGTAAGCTTGAATTCAATGGAGGCGGGTTCGAAACTCAACATTGGCAGCTCATTTTCATACCAGAAAAATGCTGGGGTTGTTGGAGGTTAGCTGTGTTGTGAGTACATCGCGGTCAGTTGTACAGAATAACACATTTATAAGTAAGTCTAGGATACTCTCAAAACCCTGCGGTATCTCCTTCGTTTCGTAAACAATGACTAAAGGGAGAACACGGATTCCTTCTTGGGAACGTGAACACGGTTCCCGTAGCTGAATCTGGCATGCTCCTCAACTCCGAATTCTCTTGCTTAACACTTGCTCTTTTCCGACGGTGTAAGGGTTGCAAGGCCCAGGCAGTATTTTATTCCCCGATATACTCTTTTTTTTCTTAAATATCGCAATTCTTCCGCTTTATCTGTGATTGACGTCAAGGGAGGATGGTTTTCCAGGTTGCAGTTCATCTTAAAACATTAATCACCATCAGCACTGTCTATTTGTTAAGAGCGATCGTAATTAAAAGTAGTCATTAGTGTTATTTCCCTGCATTTATAGACTTTTCGTAAGTTGGCTTGTAGCACTTTGTGTATTTTCACCTCAAGCTTTGAATGATTTATGAGCGCTCATTTGGGACCAATCTAATGGCTACTCTGCATTTATAAATGTTTATACGAGAACTCTCTGATGTCGTTAAAAGTAATCACCTCTCTCTCTCTTCCTCCATCGATTAGTGATTTGTTCCTAGGATTAATTTATGTCAAAGTTGACCTGTCATCGTATGACTTTGTGTTTTGTTCCATGACATGTGTATGTCTTCAGAAATAGATTTCACTTCACATTGATATTAAATTGTCCATCCTAATGACTCTTGTTCAGAAACACTTTTTGTTGTTTATATAAAAAGCTGTGGAACGTTTCATGTTCTTAACACGTACATCCGGAAAGCATGAAGTTTCAGGAAACTGTTACGAATTAACATTTATAGTCGAGTTATTACTTAGAAAGCAATGTTTCCCAAAATTTTCCAGCAGATGCCAGTGTCCCACCCTTCGACCTGTTATTACTGCTGCATATAGCACGTCGTCCCCTTACCCTACACTGCTCTGCCACACAGAAGAACATAGGATCATTGACATATTTCCGGGATTAGAAGACGAGAGATTGGTTCTTCCCCTCTTCGTAGCCACTTACGACATGCACAGGGTGGATAAAGAGTTCTCAAAATTCAAACTAAATATGTTTTACGTCCAACAATATGACAGCTGATCCAGCACACAACATTCCCATGGCATGTCACAAGATGGCGCTCATCTTTTGAGATCTAGGTCCAATGATATGGTCGCTGATTTAGCACACAATTGTATGGCCATAACTGTTCGCAAGGTACGCTGCCTTTGGTGACGTTAGCGTATGCAGGGGGCTTTGCTGTGACCTAGACGAATCGCCAGTGAACACGGCGCCATTTGAACCTAATATATATAGAAGGCAGTGTTCTACGTCACAGTAATACGTTGAGGGTGGATTTAAGCACATTTGGATATTTTATTCGTTTCAAGGTATAATAAGCTCATATAAACTAAAGGCGATTCATAACATTTGAAATCGAATGGCAACTAGAACCCCCTCTGGGCGGAGGACGCAGACGAAGAATACTCCTACGGTATCTTCTGCCTGTCGTAAGAGGTGAACAAGGGATGATGAAATTATAACCATGAAACTACTTGTGATACGTGAAGAGCGCCATGGGTCGACGTTACTTGCGATTAGTACTGCCATGTGAGGAACACCATGGGTCTGTGTTGCCTGCGAGTGGTACCATTATGTGTGACATACCATCGGACTGCATTACCTGTGATTAGTACCATTATAGGAACAAAATTGTTTTGCTTTACCAGTGATTAGTGCTATTATTAGGGCCAGTGATCTGGATTTTGGAACCCTTTCTATAACAAAGCACCATCTCAGAAAAGAAGGAATTCTGAATTGGGTACACTGAATTTTTTGGATTCATGGTCATTTTTATCATCATTCGTTTTAGATTACATTCAGTGGATACATTTTAAAGCTTTAAATATCGTTTCATTCCGTTGCAATTGGTACCATTAGCGGCCGATGACCTAGCTGTTAGGCCCCTTTGAACAACTAGCATCATATATATACATACGGAATATGCGCATATTCTTCACATACGTACATATCAATGCATAATTGCAATTATTATTATTGTGTATAAAACTACATATAATATTGTATATTGATATTGAAATCGGTACAAGAATACAAAGAAATGAATATGTAATAATTCCATTCTCCGCCAGAAGCCTTTACAATGCATTGTTGTTGCAGTCGACGATACTAACAAGAGCATGCCAATGTGTATTTTTTCGGTGGCATTTTGGTATTCGGATCGGATGTTGCAATTATAAAAGAAATAATGTTTTACAAAACCTGAAGTAGCAGAGAGGAGAGATCCTTCCTCATGCTTGACAGGGACGAACCTACCCTTCCCAAAAATACTTTTACTTATATAAAAAATGAAAGGAGAAACAGCCTGAAAACAAATAATATCACTATTTTCTTTCTTCCTGTGGTCTTGTCACTAGCAGGACCTTGCCAGTTCAGGCCAATAGTTTATAGCACTAACCTATCTTTGTCGATCATCTTTCGTGTTACTCACTATCTGTTGATAATGCCCCGAAGTTGGCAAGCCTGTTAGTGGATTGCGCGGCCTCGGCAGCCACCGCTATGTTGGATCTTTAACCTATGCTTTCATTTCTTCGTTGCATGAAGACCAGTAACTGCTAGAAGTCACACCAAATTAAAAGGTAGCTAAAAGTATTCTGCTTCAGCAGTTGATATTTTGGAGAACCAACCTTAAACACAGAGGAAGAACAAGTATTATGCAGGGAATACAACAGTGCGTATTTTGACGTTTTTAGTGCATTTGAATCCGCCGTTTTTTAATAACGTGAGGAAACGAAGACTGGTTGCCTGGTTACCCCACCGTCGCTCTTCTGTCCATGCTAATTGCATCACGAAAGCATATCCATGTTAAGCCGTAGAATGAACGGGAAAAATATAAAATTCGCGATAGTACATTAAATAATCTTAACATAACTGAGATGTGTGGCTGAAGGAAGACTGCAGAGTTCCTCAAAAAAGAAAAGAAGAAAAGAGAATGAATTGTATAAATTCATCGCAGGGATAGTTTTCTCAGAAAAAAAACGAACCTCTGGATAAGTATTTATTGTAGGTATCCACTGAGTTTTATTGTACGTGTGAGTTGAATTATATTTCGATAATAATTGAAATTAAGTCTGGTAATATATTTAATGCAATGAACACATAAAACATGTGCTCCTTCCATTTTTGAAAGACTAAGGTTGTCTAAGTGTCGACATGGAGCTCCTGCCGCATAATCAATGTGCTGTTCTGAAGAGAGTTTAAAGGAACATGCCACTTAATTAATTTCACTCACATTAATACTACCGATAAGTAAAACAACAATTCGCATTTATGAACAGTCACTCAGAGGCAAAACTGGAAGGGTCATGTCGGGAGAATGGACAGTTGGAGGATACCAAAAAGAGAACCACAATATATGACAAGACGAACTGAGGTTGCAGCAGACCACATGGACTGATACTTGGCTATAGGAACAACTCATTTAACTCTTAAAAGCCATATTAGCATGAATATGTTTCATTGCTGGGCGTCATCCGAAAATTGGTGCAGCGCGACAAAATATGTGATGGAAGTGCTGTCACATTAGTCGTTGCCGTGGGCCTTGGCCGCCGAAGATGTTACGGTTGTAGATTTGTATAAATGGAGTGTGTTGAAATAGAAAGAGTACCGTCAGTGACGTCACATTAGTCGTTACCGTAGGTCTTGGCAGCCGAAGATGTTACGGTTGTAGATTTGTATAAATGGAGTGTGTTGAAATAGAAAGAGTACCGTCAGTGACGTCACATTAGTCGTTACCGTAGGTCTTGGCAGCCGAAGATGTTACGGTTGTAGATTTGTATAAATGGAGTGTGTTGAAATAGAAAGAGTACCGTCAGTGACGTCACATTAGTCGTTGCTGTAGGTGTTGGTCGCCAAAGGCTATCATTTTCAATATATTTGAGCTTCGTTTATTGAAGGACATTATCACTAGCTTTTGGCAGAGAGAAGAGTTCCTTTTTTTTAATCTCACAAGAACGTGGCAGCACATAAATGGATTGATTACACGATTTAACGTCCGGCTGCTGGGCTGAATGTTCAGCATAGTAGCGTTCGCATTATAGGGTCCTGGGTTCGATTCCCGGTCAGGTCGGCAATTATAATCTCGGGGATGGGTATTTGTGTTGTCTGTAACATTTGTGCGACCCGTACCCCACACATAACACTATTTTCCAACACAATAACACACAGCTTCCCTCATATGGCAGATGCCATCCGCCGTAGTCGGTGGGCGTGCCTTATGTTAGCCACACGAAATTATCAACTGTTAATGTCGTATATAACTGTATATGCTAATTTTCCTATTTATCATGTAAGGTTCGAGGGTCAGAAAGAAGATGAATCGGGCCTTTTCGGCTACATTTGAAGAACAACGGATGCCAAGGAGAAGCTGTTTCTAGAAGGAAAAGTGCCAGGGTAATGACCCCAAGGTCTAACTCTAGCGAGATGGATTGACCACATGAGGATGCTTGTTGGGAAATTCATATACGAGCCTTTACAGCCGGCTCAGGATCGGGGAGCATGGCGAGAAATCGTCAATCACCAGAACCTGTCAGGAGTATAAAGTAGAGAGATATCAACAACATACTATAGAATCTCTAAATTCATTCAGGAAATATTTTACCTTCATCGTTACTTTCATATATTTGTCCACTGCTAATATAACATTTCTGCTATTTTGTTTATTTATTTTAATTTTTTAAAGATCCCATGAGCTAATGTTCGTATTGGGACAGTACAGTAAAGAGCTGGCACAGTTACAATATTAAAGAAAAAAATATTTATAAAACAGAGCTGATGAAAATAATAATTTAAATCTAAAATACAACATTTTTCTAGGAGACAATTGTTGTTTAAATGTTTATATAAACATAAATACATTGCTTGAAATCAAACCTGAGAATAAGTTCATTGCAACCGACTAAATCCAAGAACATTACATTTTTGTCCATAAATATTTCTTTTGAATTTATTGAAATTTTGACAAGCTTTTATCGAGTCTGGAGTAGAACTAAGTGCTATTATAGCCCTATACCAGGTTTATGAATAAGTTTTTGCTGGTTTTTGTGATGAATAAGACGCATATTTTTCAAGGGAAATTCTTTTTTTGTTTATACAAAATATTGGCCATCGGCTTCTACATACACTATGTGATCAGAAGTATCCGGACACCTGGCTGAACATGACGTACACATTCGTGGAGCCCTCCATCGGTAATGCTGGAATTCAATATGGTGTTGGCCCACCCTTAACTTTGATGACAGCTTCCACTCTCGGAGGCATATGTTCGATCAGGTGCTGGAAGGTTGCTTGGAGAATCGCAACACATTCTTCACGGAGCGCTGCACTGAGGAGAAGTAGCGATGTCGGTCGGTGAAGCCTGGCACGAAGTCGGCGTTCCAAAATATCCCAAATTTGTTCTAAAGGATTCAGGTCGGGACTCTGTGCAGGCCAGTCCATGACAGGGATGTTATTGTCGTGTAACCACTCCGCCACAGGCCGTGCATTATGAACAGGTACTCGATCGTGTTGAAAGATGTAATCGCCATCCCCGAAGTGCTCTTCAACAGTGGCAAGCAAGAAGGTGCTTAAAACATCAATGTAGGCCTGTGCTGTGATAGTCCCACGCAAAACAACAAGGGGTGCAAGCCCCCTCCATGAAAAGCACGACCACACCATAACACCACCGCCTCCGAATTTTACTGTTGGCACTACACACCCTGCCATCGGATCGCCACATCGTGTACCGTGATTAGTCACTCCTCACAACGTTTTTCCACTGTTCAATCGTCCAATTTTTACGCTCCGTACACCAAGCGAGGCGTCACTTGGCATTGACCTGCCTGATGTGTGGCATATGGACAGCCGCTCGACCATGAAATCCAAGTTTTCTCACCTTCCGCCGAACTGACATAGTACTTGGAGTGGATCCTGACGCAGTTTGGAATTCCTGTGTGATGGTCTGGATAGATGCCTGCCTATTACACTTGACGACCCTCTTCAACCGTCGGCGGTCTCTGTCAGCCAACAGACGAGGTCGGCTTTCATGCTGTACGTGTCCCTTCACGTATCCACTTCACTATCACATCAGAAACAGAGGACCTAGGGATGTTTAGGAGTGTGGAAATCTCACGTACAGACTTCTGACACAAGTGACACCCAATCACCTGACACGTTTGAAGTCCTGAGTTCCGCGGAGCGCCCCATTCTGCTCTCTCACGATGTCTAATGACTACTGAGGTCGCTGCTACGGAGTACCTGGCAGTAGGTGGCAGCACAATGTACCTAAGATAAAAAACGGATGATTTTGGGGGTGTCCGGATACTTTTGATCACATAGTGTACTTCACCCATCTTTCAGCTAAATTATGAATACCATGCTAGAAAGACTGCTTGTCTTTTTCTGCAAACCATTCATTGAGCCATCTTCCAACTTCCTCGAAATTGCTGAAGTGCTGCTGTGCGAGCGCGTGTCCCATTGATGCGAACAGGTGATAGTCAGATGGCGCGATATCGGGGCAGTACGGCGGGTGCCGAGGTATGTGTCACCCAAGCGGTTTCAAGGAGTATTTGACTAGTTTTGCTGTGTGAGACACCAGGCGAGTTGGCCGTGCTGTCAGGGGCAAGCGGCTGTTAGCTTGCATCCGGGAGACAGTGGGTTCGAATCCCACTGTCGGCAGCCCTGAAGATCGTGTTCCGTGGTTTCCCATTTTCACACCTGGCAAATGCTGTGGATGTATCTTAATTGAGGCCACGACCGCTTCCTTCCATCTCCCAGGCCTTTCCTACCCCATCGTCACCATAAGACCTATCTGTGTCGGTGCGACGTAAAGCAAGTAGGAAGAAAAGAAGCTGTGTGAGACGGCGCACTCTCGTGTAACAAAATCACTCTGCCATGTCTTCTGGCCAATTCCGGTCGTCTTTCGATAAATGCGTGATTTTAATTGATTTAAATGAATCATTTGTTGGCACTAGCGTTGTGCATTAACGGTTTCGCCGGGCTTCTAGAGTCCATAATACACAATACCGCTGTGGTTCCACCAGACACAAAGCATGTCTCACTAGTTCTGATCGATGGAGCCTGTTCACCATATGTTTCTACCAGCAATTTTGCACATTTTTTTCCTTCTTTTGACTAAATAAGAAAGGTGATGCGTGCCGCAAATGTTCTTTTTCAGGCACAAACGTCGATACAACACAGACGCTAGTGTTTGGCGGACTCAACTTCTGTGAGTTGGTAGGTTAATGTCAGACGAACAAACTGACGTATATGTCAAATTCATACGCTGCGTACTGTTCGCTGGCGCCATCTCTTACTGGAACAGGAAAACACTTATGCATATACCTGGTACAATACACCAGTAGTTCCATACTTCACTATATTAATTCTTCGGACATGTAGGTTTCCAGATTGCCGTGTTGCATGATCATCAATAGCTGAGTTACTGATGAATATGAGTTTCATTTTTCCCCGAGCCAAACTATGTTTAATTTTGAAGGCAAAGAGTAGTACTTATACATTTAGTTAGTACAATTCCTTTGAAATTACTTATGTCAAACAAGATAACCTTGAGCGTGTTTTGTGTTGTATAAATGAAATGCAGTACTACACAAATTTCACAGAAACAATAGCCTTGAATTATGATCAAAAGACGAGCTACAAACATATGACAGAGTGAAACGGAACAAGTGACATACATTTGAAGTATCGGAGACAAATTATAATTTACATACGGTTACAGACGTGAGTCTTCTTTTTGGAGTTGCTACTGTACTTCATGTGGATTTGGCCCAGTTGTATGACCGGATACCCTTCCTATCACGAACTCTATGTGGAGCGAGTGCCGGGCTGTGTGACTCAGACGGTTCTGACCCCAACTTGGCAGGTTCGATCCTGGCTCCGTCGGGTGATATTTAAACGTGCTCAAATACGTCAGCCTCTTGTCGGTAGATTTACTGGCACGTAAAAGATCTCCTGCGGAACTAAATTATGGCATATCGGCGTCTCCGAAAAGCGAAAAAGTAATTCGTGAGGCGTAAAGCAAATATGTTATTATTATTAGGAGGGATGTGTTTACTAATCCGAGTTTCTGTGGGGGTTGTTACTAAGCTGTCTTCTCAAGTGCTGTCATCTAGGGCGCTTGTGCTGCTATCTAGCAACGAAAGTGCAATCCTACTGGGCGGTTACTCCGCCGAGTTAATTTATTTTTGCCAGGTAACACATTCCAACATCAATGACATGGAGTGTCGAGGTTTTTCCCTGTCCTTCTGGACCACCTCAGCCGGTGATCGAGCCCGTGAACTCATGGGTGGGACATTCCCCCACTGATCCATAGAGGCAGCTTTATTAATAGGAAGATGCGTATTTAAGCGAACATAAACACCCAGTCCCCGAGCAACAGGGATTTAAACATAGGCAGTAGAAATCCCCGTTCCCGTGTGAATAGAACTCAGGCCTCGATGAATCGATTGCATTTACGCTGACAACTGAGACAAGGATCCAGATATATAAAACAAGAAATTCTATTTTTAATAATAGTAATGACGTACTACCTCCAGAGATGACTTTTACTTGAGAATGGGCTCTACCTAGGATGGCATCTAATGTTGAAGATATCGCTGCCCTGAGCCAGAAGCGTTAACCAATGAAATTCCCCATCCCAGCTGGAAATCGGACCCAAGACCTCAGGGGCCAGCATGAGAAACAGTGATCGACGGAGCTGGGCAATACTATAATGTGAGAAAAGGTAAATAATTAAATATGGCATTTCTTTTCAACCTCCAAATTCATTTTGTTCCTGGTCGAATAAACTTGCTGTCAAAATGAATATACGACGGACTTCTTCAATCCTGCAACCCACCGAATGTGAAGGTGACCGAAGAGGCTATGGCATCCGCAGTGATTTCATCCCATAGATTACACATGCAGTATGTGATCGAGCTGAATTATTCTATCATTGAGAACGTAGTGAAACTGATGACCGTTTAAAGGGAGAAAGAAAACCCATAAGCATCAATTGTCCAGTCAGTAGAAACCTGAACCGGTCCGACCTCCTGATGTCGCAGGCAATTTTATGCTGCACCCCTATAACAGTAGCTACTAGAATTATAGAAATGTACCGATCATCATGCCTTTGCTGGCAGGACCT
This sequence comes from Anabrus simplex, assembly GCF_040414725.1. Lineage (NCBI taxonomy): Eukaryota > Metazoa > Arthropoda > Insecta > Orthoptera > Tettigoniidae > Anabrus > Anabrus simplex. The sequence goes on along the minus strand of NC_090275.1, from coordinate 7,660,662 downwards.
AGTGTTTACAGTGCACTATGTTTTCTGCTATGGGCTAGAGCAATTTTGTTACTTTCATTGATCTGTCTCAGCTTTATCCTTGGCTTTGACAAAATGAAAGTGACTGAGGTATGAGCGATGCTAGTAATGCCATTCCTTCTGCAGCCAGTCTCTGCTATGAATGGTGTGAAAATGTCGCTCATAGGATCGGTTGGTCATGCATTTCAGTGGGCTTGGCAGACTGATATGTAATAGCAACTTCTGGCTCAGTGAGGAAAGCAACGGGAAAGTACCTCACTCCTCATTTCCCTAGTACGCCTCTTCAGTGATGCCTAGGCCATCTATGACAGCTCATGGCGGAGCTGTTGAGGATCCAACCAGCCTTCGGGCTGAAGACTAAACCTACACACCGATCATCAAGGTACGCCATTATAACATGCAAAATGTGCAACCTGACGTCTCATATCGGTCCTGTACACTGTGGAACATGTTGATGAACACTGGCTGGTAAAAGGGCATAAAAATGACACATCTTCTCTCATAATTGGAGAACATTTCTACGTGGGTCATCTGATGGTGTAAGGTGCCGGGACGGAAATCAAGAGGTCTCCGAAGTGTTGTTACTGAAACATTTCCACCCTGAGGGTGAGGGTGGTAGATTAAAAACCAAGGTATCCCCTGTCCGTCGTAAGAGGCGGCTAAAAGGGGCCCAGTGACTCTCAATTTGCGAGCGTGGGTTGGCAATCGCGAGGCCCTTAGCTAAATCCTGACATTGCTTCCATTTTCTTGTGCCGGGCTCCTCAATTTTATCTATCCTATCCGACCTCGCTTGGTCAACGCTTGTTCTTTTCCAACTCCGACGCTATTAGAACATTAGAAGCCTAGGCAATGTTTGATTTTCACCCCCTTCGTGGCCCTTGTCTTTCCTTGGCCGATATTTTCATTTTTCGACGTATCTGATCCCTTCCACAGTTTCTCTCTGTTTAGTTTTAAGAGAGAATGGTCGCCCAATTGTGCTTCCTGTTAAAACAATAATGAAGACGATCAGCTCTTACAGAGACATTAAGTACAGTTTGATGCTCAGGTCATGTTCGTTATTTCAGTACTCTTTGTACTACCGCATCCGAACATCCAGGTGGGCTCGAATCAGTCAATCTGTGCCATACATATCGACCTGGGCCTGTCTTCACCCTACGTGGAGGGTTGTGTGGAAATGTCTCAGCAACCTCCACTGATGTCAGCACTTCTTTCAGTGTGTCTTCTTGTAAACATGTGTATTCCGACAGACACAAATACCTCGTCCCCAAGTTAAAGATATGAACTAAACGTGCCTAAAATCACTGGTTTGGCCGGAATTGAACTCAAAACCTTATCTCTAGGCGTCTGTTGGGACCACAAAGTGTTAGAATAACACTTAAGCAATAATATTTTTAATAATATAATAATACTAAAATGTTATTGGTTCTACATCCCACTAGCTGCTGTTATAGACTTTGGAGACGCCGAGGTGTCGAAATTTTGCCTCTCGGGAGTTCTCTTACGTACCGGCAAATCTACAGACACGAGGCTTGCATTTTTGAGCACCTTCAAATAACACCGGAGTGAGCCAGGATCGAACCTGCCATCATAGGCTCAGAAAGCCAGCCCTCTGCCACAGCTGAGTTACTCAACTGGGATAATAATAATAATAATAATAATACGTGGTGTCGTGTACATAGGCTTGTTTCCGCCCGAGGCAGTGCAGCCCTCGCTCCACGTTCTTCCTCTCCCTGTACATCGTCTTTAACTTATATTTTATTCCGAGTTTGAAGGCTATTGTGTGAGCGCGATTTACAAGACCAGGTTCCTACCCTTTATTACTTAAGACGGCGAAAATGGAAGATTAAATTCTAGAGAACTGAACAGAAGATTGCTTCTGGATAGCAGCAGCAGGGAAATTGATGGTAGTGAGATAAAGCGGCTTACGACACATTCCCTCATACATCATTAGCTGCATTTAACGGAAGTGGGCCGGTTTTTTCATACGAAAATAAAGGGTTCTGGGTTCAGACTTGATAGTGGCACAAATTCTTCTGTTTTTACGACGTCGTCTTCGGACTTGTTAAAGGAGAAACGGAACGAAATCACTTTCTGGAGTTCAGACAGCTGTGTACTAGTTTTCATTACAGATAAAATATGAAAATAAGAATTGTACGCAAATATGGACATAGGCTGTGCACCATTTCTGGACAAAATGCGACATAGGTGGACAAATAATAATATAATTTTTATAATATCTACTTTTGTGGTTACTAGGTCGCGTCACCGGACTGAAAACACGGATAATACGGTTAATACAAAAATGTCAAACAACACATTCAGTAACTACTTTTATCAAGAAAGTAGGCCAATACAACGTCTGTTGGTCGGCGGATATCGTAAATATTTAACTACAGTATATTGAAACGGTGTGATCTGTTAACATAATACAATTGACCTGGTACCTGGCACCAGACACCCCCAAAGTCACAGGTTTATGAGGGAGACGTATTGACCTCTGTTCCTCCCCTCCATTAATTGCGGACAACAGCCAGTTAGGCTTAGGTCAGATTTACGGTTTTATGTTCGCAAGGCTCTTTATATATCATTTTCCCATACCACTGTCAAGGGTCGCCTAACCACAAGCGAAAATAAGACTGTGCCTGAGTGAAAATTAATAAACTTTATTATTTAGAAATTATCAGCAAGATTGTCCGCACTGTCGGATACATGCAGGGCTCTACTCACAAGTGGCCATGGCAACCAGTATCCGCCAGTTGATGAGAATTGTTGGCGACAGTTGTCCTCTAAGTATTGCGGGACAGTCGCTGGCCCCTCACACGGTGAAGCTATTGTCACGCCAGTAGATGGCGGGAAATGGCTGAGCGCGCAGCGTCTGTAGTGTCCCTTGAGGAATTAAATGTATTTTGTAATTATATGTGCCGGTAATTCATTGCTGAGTCATGCAAAGTTTTGACCTCAATCACACCGAATCCTTGAATGTTAATTTTATCAGAAAGTGGCGCTTGACGAGCTTCGTGCTGGTCCCATCGTACAGCTCAACGAATTGTACCTTAGTACCGTCACCCTACTTAGGAGACATAACTACGCGAACAGCTTGCAAACAATTTAAAAATTAAAGTATTTAAATGATGAAGACCGCAGCTCTCCGTTGACACAAGCGAACGTTCACACGGCGCCAACAGTCCCGACAGTACCGAGCTCCGGGTGGTGACGGTTGCAGTTGGATCCAATTAGTTGTCCACAGTCTATTCCTGGTAACAATAGATTGTCTAGACAACTGGACCGAAGTGTTCACACGTAGCCAGTCAACTGTCTTCTGACAATTGTCTAATCAACTGGCATCGTGTAAATAAGGTATAAGAAAGATTTCATTGGCAAGTGTCACTCCATGGCAGCCAGGCCTGTTGGAAATGTAGTTCATTCCAGGGCCACCAGAGTCAAGGAGAAAGATGCTGACGAGTTAACTATGATCTAGTCAGTATATAACCATCACTTTTACTAAAGTTATTCTATCCTCAGCCTGGTTACTATGGAGTGTCAGTTATCAATGAAATCCTTGTTATTGCACCGAAAGCGATTCTGCTGGCAGGTTCGAAACGTACCAGCATATTATAAGCATTGCCCCGAAATCAGGTATTATAATGTTTTTAGTGGTCGTGAAAGTATATGTCTTAATACATTCTTTAAGGAACCGTATGGACATACAACACATATTCGTCTTGAGAGTCCACGTTTTATTGACGATGAAATTCGTGAATCAACTACTTATCGAAGGGTCCAATTTATTTTAAATATTGCCTTAGCTCGCACCGGCGCATTTAGGTCTTATGGTGACGATGAGAAGCGCAAGGGCTAGGAGCGCGAAGGAAGTGACCGTGACCTTAATTAAGGTACAGTCCTAGCATTTGCCTGGTGTGAAAATGGGAAACAACGGAAAAGCATTTTCGGCACTGCTGGCACTGAGTTTCCAACCCGCTAACTTCCGGATGAAGGTGGACAGCTGCGTGACCCAAACCAGGCCGCCAGTAGCTCGCTATGCAGATAAACACTTTAATCGTAGGACCAAACAGGTTTCCTTGTTGTGAAGCTTTCTTATTGTTCAAACAACAAGTGTAGATCATTGAAAAGGCCTGCTTGTTAGAGAAGGGCTAGCAAGGGCTGCATCACCTATCACTGCCTTCTTCCCGGCCCCGTTGAAGAGATCATGAAGACAAGCTTCGAGAACACATCCTAACCTAATTTCTTTCAGAATTACAGTTAGACTACAGAGAATGGAATACATATGAACAAGACTACAAGGACCATATCGCGGTTGCGCTTACAAAAACCGCAGTGTGAAAATATTTCAGCTGAGAACTCTGACCAGAAATTTTCACTATTGTACGAAATATCCTCACGATCCGCTAAAGACTAAGCCTTGTCCCCCAGTCCTGCTGTTCTTTTCACTTCCTTGTAGTCTTTATATCCCATCAAGTTTCTCACATCCTCGAAGTATGTCTTCCTTCGTCTCATCTTCCTTTCTTTCCTATAATTTTTCCTTCAAAGATGTTTACTAGGAAATCATTATGTCTCAGCATATGACCTACAAGTGTCCGTTGCTCATTGACTTCCTTTAGAACATCTCGATTCGTGTTTATTCGAGTCCAGCATGTCCTCGTCATTTTCTTCCAAGTTCACATTCCAGTTACTTCTAATGAATTTCTTTTTTTTCCAATAGTCCAGCTCTCACAAGCATAAAGTAGCAAACTCCAAACAGAGGATTTTACAAAAGCTTCTCTTGTTGCATGAACGGCTTCGTTGTCACACATGTACTGCGGGTCAGTATTCTTCCCCTGCATATTGTCACACAACGGTATTTCGAGGCGCGTACTTTGTGATCAATATACTCATGAATGGAGCTGGGTGTCAATGCGTCACATACCGGGCGATCTGGCCGTGCGGTTAGGGGCGCGCAGCTATGAGCTGAGAAATAGTGGATTCGAACCCCACTGTCGGCAGCCCTAAAGATCGTTTCCTGCTGTTTCCACTTTTCACACCAGGAAAGTGCTAGGAATGTACTTCAATTAAGGCCATGGCTGCTTCCTTCCCACTCCTAGCCCTTCCCTATCATATCTTCGCCACAAGACCTATCTGCGTCGGTGTGACGTAAAACAAATTGTGTAATGTAATACGTATCACACTATCAAGCATACAGTAACATGAAAATATCAGGGGTATCTGAACGTAAAACTAGACGTAGTCAACGTTATTCAGGCACAAGAATTCGCAAAAAGAGCTTTGAGACCGCCTCGTTGCCGTAAAGAGGTGTCAAGTCTATATGGTGCCACACCTTGGTTAGCCGGTTCCAAACGTGTCGGTCGAAATCCATTTTCACCGTCAGAATCTTGGCCGGTAGCGTAAGAGAAGTGGTATACAATTTTTAATCACTAGATTGTCATTTTTTACGTCACACTAACAAATTTTGACGGGTTTTGCAGGCACCAAGGTACGGGAATTTAGCCCCTCAGGATTCCTTACGTGCCAGTAAATCTATCGATATGAGGCTGACGTATCTGAGCACCTTTCAATACCACCGGACTGAGCCAGGATCGAACCTGCCAAATTGCGGTCAGAAGACCTGCGCCTCAACCGCCTGAGCCACTCAGCCCGGCGATTTACTTCCAAACCTCTTCGCAGTGCTCGTATGTAGTGAAGGATATTGATGGTGATGGTCCGTCGGATGGAGGCGTTAAGCCTTGGTGCTATTCGACAGTGTGTAGGCTCTCTCTTCTTACTGTCACTATCACGTCATTCTTTCATCTCATTAACTCATCTGATGAGAGTGACGTCAGGAAGGGCATTTCATATCCGACCGAAACAAGGGTGAGATACAAGTTTGGGAAGGGCCTTTGTCCTCGTTTGAAGAAACATCTTCTGTGTAGAGCGGAGGAGACGCATATAGCATGTACCGGTAGTTGAGGATCCAGTCAAACTTCGGGGTTAAACCTGGCGAAACATACACGGCAGTAATATAGGTCATCATACACAGTTTGCTACAAAAGGAAATAATGTTTCTTGCCACCTTACAGAATGCTATTGAGCCAGATCCGACATAAGAACAACGTGCAGGCAACTTGGATGTGAATAGCGCCGTCATATCGCAATGTCACGGTGAGGACAGAGTAAGACGTTGCGCAGTTCCCACCCCCTCACCTCATTAACCCTTTATGTCGCGTTTCACTCACAATGGCGGGGTGTGGTTTACAAGTACTGCAGTCATGGCGGCTTTGCATTGTACACCGTTCTCGGAGCACGCCTCAACTGTTTCTCCCGGCATGCAGATTAACCACTGTCGATAGTTAATAATTGTTCTACCTCAGGGGACCGGCATTGGCCCATTGATTTTTGTTATACGGGTTTTTTTTGCTAGGGGCTTTACGTCGCACCGACACAGATAGGTCTTATGGCGACGATGGGATAGGAAAGGCCTAGGAGTTGAAAGGAAGCGGCCGTGGCCTTAATTAAGGTACAGCCCCAGCATTTGCCTGGTGTGAAAATGGGAAACCACGGAAAACCATTTTCAGGGCTGCCGATAGTGGGATTCGAACCTACTATCTCCCGGATGCAAGCTCACAGCCGCGCGCCTCTGCGCGCACGGCCAACTCGCCCGGTATACGGGTTATTACTTAGATTGGATATAACAAGTAAATCATTACCTGCAAATGATTTCTTCGCAGTATATCGGCTGCTACAGTTGTTACAGGCTGGCTACCTCGGTGATTTGGAGATTTCCTGTGCAAATCCGGTGGTAGAATGTCAGACTCGGACGCTCTAGCTCACGAGTTCAAACCCAGGAATGACACTGGGATTTTTGATGGGCGGGAAGAAGCAAATTCTGCATTCTGTGTTATACTTCAATATATCGGCAATAAAATACCTCGATGACACATTTACTGTCATTAATATTAATACTTCCGCATGTCTGGTGTAACCCAGGTAAGGCACACTCTTCATCGAAGGTGGGTGGCATCTTTCGTGTATGGGAAACTGTGCGCTTTTGTGGTGGAAGATTATGTTGTTTCTTATATATACGTTGCAAGGATGATGGGAACAGAACTATCAGCCCGCTCCGGAACCAAGGAAAGCAACATTTTATGAATAAAACCCTTGACCCGGCCGGGAATCACATCCAAGGACTTCTGAACTGTAGTCCAATAGACTGACCAGTCAGCCAAGGAGCCCAGCATTTAGTTCTGACGAGACAAAATTAATTACTTATTAATTACTTATGAACTCATCCACCCAATTAGGATTCACATAATGTTGTAGTTAGATGGCCTCAAATAAAACTATCTGCATACGGTAGCTGACAACATATGATTATTATTATTATTATTATTATTATTATTATTATTATTATTATTATTATTATTATTATTATTACTATTATTATTTCTTCGTTATGCCCATTCTAAGAGTGCGTGTGAACTTGTTCGTTGTCTGATGGTTTTCGCCTTCTTGTCCTCCAAAACTCTCTTCATGAATGCACTGTGTTGAATCTTGCGTTCAGTGGACCACTTCCTACGAGTTTTCTCTTTAGGCTTCTCCACGAATTTGTGCTTGGGTGCTATTGTACTAAAGGTTCCACTATCTTCTATGATGTCGCCCGTGATGTTCATTTCTTAGAGGTCCGCCTTAGTTTCTTCTAGCCAGTTTATTTTCACCTTCGTAGAGTTGATTTCTTAAAATAATATTTTGGTAGGTCTATCGCAGTCCATTCTATAGATATGGCCATAGAATTCCAGGCGTATCTTGCGTGTGGCATCAAGGAACCTGTCAGAGGCCCGCTGATCTCCTCTTTATCCACATTCCTTTTTCTCCCGTTGGACCATACATTTTCCGGAGAATTTTCCTTTCTTGCTCTTCAATTTCCGTAATTTCAGAGTGACCTCCAATGGATATGGTTTCTGAGGCGTATAAAGCTTCCGCAAACCAAATGCCTTGTACTGTCGTAATCTCGTATGACTCTTTTGTTGTAGTAATTACACATTAGTCTGTACGCCTTATGGAGTTTGGTTGATCTTTCTGTGTTGGCCCCTACAGTCTATACACGATGTTATTATTATTATTATTATTACTATTATTATTATTATTATTATTATTATTATTATTATTATTATTATTATTATTATTGCGTTCCGGCCTTCTAAGGACCACGTTACAATTTCAATTGTTTCTGCTTAGTTGTTCTTTCCTTTTCTTCCAGTATTCTTTCATTGTTTCACTGTGTTTCTTTTTCCTGTCTTCAGTCCACTTTGTGCCTGTTTTCTTTTCCTTCCTCCCTTGGAATCCTTCCATTTGTAAGACTTTCTTCCTAAAAATCTCTCTTTCCAATAATTCTTCTTCTCGTATGTTGTTCCTTTCCAGGTCTTTCTTGACTTCTTGAATCCAGGTGGTAGTGGATTTCTTTTCCCAAAGGTACTTGAAGATTCGTTTAGTTAGTCTATTGTCATCCATTCTGTAAATGTGTCCAAGAAATAGCAATCTCCTTTTTCTTATTGTTTCTGATATGTTTTCTACGTTCGTAAATTTCATTGTTACTTCTTAATTTCCAAAACTCTGCAATTCTTGGAGGACCTAATATTTTCCTTATCATTCTCTTTCCAATATTTCTAATTTATCAAGCTTGTAGTTCAGTGCTAGACATTCGCTGGCATAAAGGCATTCTGGTTTCACTTCTGTGTTGTAGTGCTTTATTTTAAGTTTTCTTGATAAGCACTTTTTGTTGTAAGTATTCTTAGTTATACCGTATGCTCTTTCCATCTTTTGTATCCTCTCCTCTATAGCAGATTTTTCTAAACCATTTTCTTGAATTGTCTCACCCAAATATTTGAATTTCTTTACCTTTTCTATTCGACCAATATCCGTTGCTAAAAACTTTGGGGCACTTTTTATATTCGTCAAAAATTTTGTTTTCTCGGCAGAGATTCTCAAGCCTGTCATGTTGGCTGTCTTTTCAAGGAGATTGACTTGCATTGCTGCATCTGTAAGGCTTTCTGAAAGTATGGCAAAGTCATCTGCAAATACTGGGCAATTTATTGCAACACCTTTGTTCTTCTTCCCCAGCATGAGTGGCAATATTCTATATTCTTTCAGTTTTTCATTCCAAATTCTTACAATTTTCTCCATGACGCAATTGAAAAGGAGTGGAGATAGACCATCGCCCTGCCTGACACCAGTATTTATTTTGAAAGGTGGAGATACTTCACCCATACATTTTACTTTCGAGATAGTGTCTGTAAGTGTTTCACGAATTAGGTTTGCCAATTTAGTTTTAACTCCAAATTCACGGATTACTTTATCTAGGGTTTCCCTATCAACAGAGTCAAAGGCTTTTTTAAAGTCAATAAATGTTACAGCTATGTCTTTGGAGTTTATTAATCTGTGTCGAATTATAGATTTCAGGTTGAAAATCTGTTCGGAGCAAGATCTTCCTTCTCTAAATCCACCTTGATATTCACCCAATTGAGTGTCCAGTGTCGATTTTACTCTATTTAGTAGTATTGTTGAGAATATCCTGTAAGCAACTGGCAAGAGAGATATACCTCTGTAGTTGTTTACATCCTGCTTGTTACCCTTCTTGTGTAATGGGTGTATTAGAGCCACTTTCCAATCCTCTGGGATCTTTTCTGTTTCCCAAATTTCTTCAAAAATTATTTGTAGATCTTCTATAATTTTTGGTTCAGCCCATTTTAAAAGTTCAGCTGTTATGGAGTCTTCCCCACTAGCTTTGTTATTTTTAAGATTTTTTATTGCTTCCTTTATTTCTTCCGCTGTTGGAGGTGAATCAGCTTCTATATTTTCCTGAATTTCTGAAAATTCTAATTTATGATTTGGCTCTGGGCAGTTCAGCAGGTGTTCGAAGTGTTTTGCCAGAATCTCACAATTCTCGGCATTGTTAAGGCCAATATTACCATTTGCATCTCTGAAGCAAATGCTCCGGGATTGATAACCTTTCAGGTTATTCTTAAAGGTCTGATAGAAATTTCGGGAGTTATTTCTTACAAAATTATTCTCAATTTATACTAGCTGCGATTTTTCAAAAGATTTTTTAACCTGCCTTATTATTATTGTTGTTTCCTTTCTTTGTTGTTTAAATAGCTCATAGTGTTCATTCTTTCCGGAATATTTCCATTTTTTCCACTTTTTCACTCTTTCCATAAGTGCTTCCTCATATACGTTATTCCACCATACTTTTAGTTTTAACTGATCCAAATACTTTCTTCGCTGCACTATCTGTTTAGATAATTCTGGCCATTTGCCATGCTGAGTTATTTTAATTTCTTTCTGAAAGTTTTCTATAGTTGCTTGTGTAATGTGTAGCCTATCTATGTTGTATTTCATTAATTTTCTCGGCCTCCTTTGATTCCTGCGAGGTAGAAGCTTTAGCTTAATTTTAGAGAGGTAATGATCGGAGTCAAACTCCCCACTTCTTATTACTTTAACATTCATAATTTCCTTAATACTTTCTTGAGAAATAGCTACATGGTCCAACTGAAACTCACTTAACATCGGATTTGGGGACACCCATGTTTTAGCCTTTCTTGGAAGTTTCTTAAAGAAGGTCGACATTAATTTTAGGTGAAAGGATTTACAGAGATTAATTAGTCTTATGCCATTTTTGTTTGTTCTTTTGTGTGCCGGATATGCCCCTACTGTTTTGCTGAAAACTTTTTCTTTGCCTACCTGTGCATTAAAATCACCGAGTAGAATAATAACATTTGATTTTGGAATTTTTGACATTTCATCATCTAGAAGACTCCAGCATTCTTCAGTTTTACTTGGGTTCTTGCTATTATCTTCATTTATTGGTGCATGACAGTTAACAAATGTATACTTTTTGTTCTTGCATTTAAGTGTGAGAAGAGATAACCTTTCTGAACTAGATTTGAATTCCATAACATTATCAACTATTGCTTTATGGACATAAAAGGCGGTACCTAGTAGTGGCATTCCTTTCATAACTTTGATTGCTGGTTTACCTTTAAAGATTCTATAATTTTTGGTTTCTGTTACATTCTCATCCATAAACCGTGTCTCTTGAGCTGCTAAGATCTGGATTTCATGTCTATCTAAGAAAATTTCCAGTTCTTTCTGTTTGCCGCTTTTTAGCAAGGAATTTACATTAAGAGTGCCTGTAAAGAATTTCCTGTTACATTTAAGTCTGAAAGGATTCCAAGGATGCTCCGACTCACCCTTATTGCAGATGTTGGGGCTCCCCAGAACCCTAGGTCCCGATGCATTGCATAACGCAATGGTGGATTTCTCTTCCGAGCTACCACCTGGGGTAGTGCTTTCATTCAGCGGACTTTCCATTCTGCAATTGAAATTGTACATTGTACAAGGTAGGAAATTAATTCCAAGATAAGATCGGATTGTTAGTCCGAAATGATTTTTTATTCGTGCTTTACTCCACTAGGTTCTTCCGCTCTCTCCGCCGTTGGGACATTAAATTCCTCATCCGCCTTCGAGACCGTTGACCAGGTTTCACCTGTAACCCTAGGCAGGGGCCCTTACAGGGTGCTACCATCCGGAGCCAGATGGACCCAGGTTTTTTTACGAGGTTGTTACTCCTCCCCCTCCTCCTACCCCATCACTTGCAAGATGAGGCCCCGGGCTTGGGACCGGCAATGGCGGAGTTATTATTATTATTATTATTATTATTATTATTAGTATTATTATTACAAATAGGTACACCTGGTGTTGTGGTACTGAGAAACAATCACAATAAAATACCTCATAGGCCTTGTCTTATAAAGCTCATCAATCTACTCAGTTCCATTCCATTCTCGTGCCCTGAATCGAAGGAAATCTCCTTTAATCGGGAAGCTATCTTTTTTGTGTGACGACGACATCAACACAACTCGTAGATTTATTTGGTCCTTTAATCCTTTCTCTGCCGGGCTGAGTGGCTCAGACGGTTGAGGCGCTGGTCTTCTGATCTCAACTTCGCAGGTTCGATCCTGGCTCAGTCCGGTGTTATCAGAAGGTGCTCAGAGACATCAGCCTCGTGTCGGTAGATTTATTTTCACGTAAAAGGACTCCGGCACCTCGGCGTCTCCGAAAATTGTAAAAGTAGTTGGTGACACGTAAAACAAATAACATTATTATTATTATTATTATTATTATTATTATTATTATTATTATTATTATTATTATTATTATTATTAATCCTTTCTCTTTTAAATGTGACCGTACTTTAGCTCTTCATGCAATGTGACTGTTCTCTATGCGACTAAAATGCGTCTTCAACTTTTTGGACGTAACACAAGTATGGAAATCTATTTAAGAGGTTTTCCACGCCTAAAATTACATTCAGCTGACCTTCAGTGGAGGTGAGTGTGAAATGGGCTGCACTACCTCGAGTTGAGGACACGAATTCACACTTTTACACCAGTGGAAACATTCCTACATCGGCCGCTATGTTCACGTCACCTAGCTGTGACATGGTGGATTCGAACCCTACATTTTTCCTATGCCATACTTCGGGAGAAACGATCTAAATGAGTTAAGCGTTAAATCACTATAAAACCGGGCTCAGTGCCTCGGAGAGTTGAGGCGCTGGCCATTTGACCTTAACTTGGCAGGTTCAATCTGAAGGTATTTGAAGGTGCTCAAATACGTCAGCCTTGAGTCGGTAGATTTACTGGCACGTGAAAGAACTCATATAGGACAAAATTTTGGCAAATCGGCGTTTGCGAAAATCGTCAAAAGTAGTTAATATGTCGTAAATCCAAGAGGATTATTCTTTATTAAGGGCGCACAGCTGTGAGCTTACGTCCGGGAGACAGTGGGTTCGATCCCCACGGCCGCTTCCTTCCCACTCCTAGGCCTTTCCTTTCCCATCGGCGCCATAATACCCATCTGAGTCGTTGCGACGTAAAGCAAGTTGTAAAATTATTTATTATATCACTGTAAAGAGATTTTTGAATCTACCGATGGAAAAAAAGAGAATTAACTCCATTTTAGGTGCCGAGCGCAACTCGCTGTGGTGGAGCAACCTTGTCTGTGTGTTCTTTGTTCGGGGAACACCATACTGAGGACGATGTAACTATGTCAGCAGGGAACTACGATAGTTGTACCTATAGTTGACTGATGTGGAGTTAGTATTGTGTTAGTTTTGCTCAAAATATTTCCGAAGTTCAGTGATTATGTCATCCGTTCACTCGAGCCCGATCTTCGGCGATTCTGTGAAGCAGAGCTGTGCAATTTGTTCTGTTCGACGCTGCCTCTTTTAGTTGCCCAGGGTGGGGGAGATGTCTTATTGAACGGTGACTACCCTACATGACCTATTGCGGCGAGGTCTTCTTGTTCCGCTGTTCACTCAAATCATGATGGAATTGATCTCATAACAAGGCCAAGGAATGCTTGTCTGAGCTTCATAATATTACGAACCAGTGAGATACAGCATGTGGGCGCTCGAATACTGCCAAACAGTCCATGGTATTCCGCCAACACCAAAGATCAAAAGCGTCGATCATTCGCTTGTCTGCTTGTTTCAGTATCCAGCTCTCACATTAATACGCAAATAATGGCAAAATTATCAAATCGACTCATTTGTGCTTGGCAGCTAATGTGATGGATATGCTCCTCCAGATTGAGGACGTAGAGTACGCATATTTGATTAAGGGATAGAAAGGGGCAAACTATTAACGTATATCACATGCGATTATTTTAAGAAATTATGGCACTGAATTATTAATAGAATACGGTTAGCAAGTGGAGAAAATAAAGAAGACAATTTTCTTCGAAACGCTACCTCTAAAAGCGTTTTCCAGAATAGGCCTATTTCATTTAAATATGTTCGTCATCATGACAGGCGAAGCTCGCAGGTTCACTGTTATCAGGAACAATTGAACCGAGAGGTACCGGTATCATGTTTGTTGTGTGTTTCGACAGGACTCGCGACTACAAGCTTGGTGAATTGAGGGGGTGTTCACAAATTTTCAGGAGAGACGTTTTTTAATTAACTCACAAATGGAACACAGTACTTTTGCAACTGGTTTCAGTTTAAAGAGAAGGATAGATCGTGGATATTTTGCATGTTTTTATAACTAAATATTGTCTCTAAGTTAACCCTGAAAATAAAGTCGACACCTACACACTTCTATTATCAGTTTCTGAACTTCTTAGTCAAGATTTTCAGGAGGAAACCTACTTTCCTTAGACATGAAGCGTATTGTGCAGTGAAAGAAAGAATAATAACTGTCAGGCATTTAATTGCATTTTCTCAGATTTATTATTGTTTAATTATCCAAAAATGTTGTCAATAAAGTCCTAAACGTAACAGGGCACTTCACTGATAAACACAATGTTATCAATGATTATTTAATTTTCACGACCGCATTCTCATCTAAGCCGACTTTCAACCTGGTAGGTCGTGTTACGTACATTTAGTACGTGTAGAAGAGATGCTAAGTACAGCACAGAAATGGCAAATGAGCAACCAACGCGAAATCGGGAGGTTGTGGGTTCGGTTCCCACTGGTGTCCGGTTGGCCATTTTTGTTCTGTACTTAACATATCTTCTAGACGCACTAAATGTACGTAACACGACCTAACAGGTTGAAAGTCGGTTTCGATGACAATATTATCAACTCATAGGAAGTCTTCATCAAAATACACAGACGGTGCTTTATCCTCACCATTGTTCCGGCACGCGTCTTCATAAAACGTTAAGGCTTCTTGTGAAAACACATCGAAGAACCAGTAACTTCTTTATGTCCTTTCTTTGCCACTAACCTGGTTTATGAATACAAGTGTCACAGTTGCATCAGTGGTCTTTGCATGACTTATTCTCGGCTGTGATTTTGAATGGAAGCTGCTGCTTCAAAATTTCCTGAGATTTACATTTGAAATCAAAGTTTTGTCACTCTCCGCCACGAATTAGACACTTCCCATGTTATTCTGATCGTAAAGTGATCATGTCTACTCTTCGATAATCTTTCTCATTATTTCCAAAGATGCGGTCTGGAGGAAGGTTCTGCAAATGTGACGACGGATGTGAAAAATGGAGAATTTTCTTGAAAACAGTAGAATTAACTACTACTTTCATCAGAATGGACAAGACTGTAGAATTTTTGTTCTGTGAGGCACATGAATCCGAGAAGAGCCGTAGGACAAGGCTCTTTTTCTTTTCCTTCTTTAGATTGTTTTCCACTTCAGTTATGTAGTGGTTCAGTGCAAGTGGGATTTCGTTTTAAATATATAGTATCAAGTTTCAGTGCCGGGTTGAGTGGCTCAGACGGTTGAGGCGCTGGCCTTCTGACCCCAACTTGGCAGGTTCGATCCTGGCTCAGTCCGGTGGTATTTGAAGGTGCTCAAATATGTCAGCCTCGTGTCGGTAGATTTACTGGCACGTAAAAGAACTCCTGCGGGACAAAATTCCGGCACCTCGGCGTCTCCGAAAACCGTAAAAGTTGTTAGTGGGACGTAAAGCAAGTTGCATTATTATTATTATTATTATTATTATTATTATTATTATTATTATTATTATTATTATTATCAAGTTTCAGTAAGAGCAGTGTAGATGTTCACATTTGTAAAAACGCGTTGCCAGTAGAGGCTAAGTTTTTTTAATGTCCCCATATTTTGATAAGGGGACACCGTGCAACCAGACAGTCTGTTGTCCTGAAAGGTTTGCAGGACCAGTTTGGATGACAAGTGCACGTGGCAGAGAAGAATGGAGAAAATTCAGGAGGACCTTTGCCCCCGCAGGGTATTCAATGGCCTGGTACAGAGCGGACAACCATAATAGTTACGTCTGACAAATGATCAAAGTGCACGCTCATTCTATTTTTTCTGATTATAATTTCGCTCAAGTATATTTTTACTTCCCCTGGAAAGAGACTCTGACCGATTCAATTAAAGAGAAGACAACTCTCATTGAACTCGGCTACCACAAGACCGACACGCTCTGAGGCCTTCCACTCGGCGAGCATCAAAGGCTAATAAACCGCCGAACAAAGTGACGGCCGTTGAACATTTTTTTCCTGGGCTCTCAACCAGTAATTACTATTCTCTGCTGGACAGGAAACAGACATGAATTGCTCTTCCGCTGCTAAAACCACTCGGTGACAGATCACCTTCCCAATAGAGGGCGCGTATTTCTTGCTGCCCGCCAAATTGCTACTGGTTATAACACATTATTCTCACAAAACAGGCTTGTGAGTCCGTTAGGACATGAACACAGCGTATGAAGGAATATACAGGGTCATCTGTCACTCGAGAACCACCGCTATTTATGAGGAATCTGTCCTACAGTATTCCGCACCGACAAAGCATATCAGGGGAACGACGGTTCGCGGGTAGCAAACGGCATTATTCTGTTAGCAATAACAACCTTCTAAAACTGTGCTGTGTCAACCATTACAGTGTTTAATGACATGTAATGTAAAAAATAAATAAGTTGTAATTATAATACCTGCAAGTCATTTTATCTATCAATTTTACAGAAATTCCGAGGTGAAAAATAGGAAGATGAATTCCATTTATTTTCCCATTGGTATCGCTGTAGTAGAGTCCACATGTTTGGCCATTTATAGGTTAGAATGAAATTTACTGAAACAAGTAACAATAGTATGCTCTAGCGCGGAGAACAGTTCTGCTATGAGATTTGCATAAACATTGGGGATGCGTCCTATCGGACCCCTAGAAGATATGTTACTTTTGCTATGCTATAGACGAACGGGCTAGACGACCCCTACAAGTTATGTTACTCTTGCTACATTACTGAAGAGCCGGCTAGACGACATTTCCTACTAGCATTACCGCCTGAACATCCGGGCTCCATGCTGTAGTTGTCGGTTTTGACTAGTGTCTGTGAAACCTGTGCGCATTTTTACAATGTTAATACAAGAGGAAGGTCTGTACGATACAAGTGTTGCATTGCACATAACGGTCGAGATTTCCTTTGCTGGTACGATGCGGAAATGTCGAAAACCGAGCTCGATAGCTGCAGTCGCTTAAGTGCGGCCAGTATCCAGTATTCGGGATATAGTGGGTTCGAAACCCACCATCGGCAGCCCTGAAGATGGTTTTCCGTGGTTTCCCATTTTCACAACACCAGGCAAATGCTGGGGCTGTACCTTAATTAAGAGCACGGCCGCTTTCTTCCCAGTCTTAGCCCTTTTCTGTCCCATCGGCGCTATAAGACCTATCTGTGTCGGTGCGACGTAAAGCCGATAGCAAAAAAAAAGAAAAGAAATGTCCAAATACTGTATTATTTTTCTCCTCGATTGGGGAACAAATAAACACTTAGAGAATGTCCTTGTGCTCCACATACGATATTCCTCATGTGTCTCTTGCTACCTCCTGCTCCTTTTTCCAGTGTATTGGCGTCGGCGAAAGCTATGGATTTTGCTAGTTTTACGACTGGATGCGCTTCCTGCCCCGAACACGACGTGGAGGGATGTAGCGTAGTGTGAACTGTCCTAAGTTCATGAATATGTCTATTGACACAGACAAAAATATCAATTCACCGAGCTGCTGAAATGAACTATTTGCGATCAAGTTATTGACTAAGCCGGGAATCGAACGCGAAACCGTCTGAACTGAAGTCCAGTACGCTGACTATTCATTCATGTACCGCACCGTTATTCGAATGCCTACTGCCTCTAAATGATCGGAGTCTGTTAGAAACTGTTATACGAGAATTTATTGGAAATATTTCTTTTACTTCAAGGAAATAAGAACATACAAATATCATGTGAAAAATTTGCAATATCATTCCTCTGAAACGTCATTGGATTTGATGCGCACGATTCCAAACCAATTTGGCGCTTCACGATCATCCGCAACAAGAGCTCCTGCACCACGGCACGTTCAACGAGCGGAAACGTATTCTTATGTGTTTGACATTGATTGTGATAATGGACTTCGACAGTAGAGCCATGTAATATTTTATCCACCATCTCTAAAAATCCTTGTTCGACGCTCTTGGACGTACAAGCACCCTGCTTCTTAGCTTCACTTTGTACTCACCTGCTATTGTGGGATATTGGAAAAGTTGCTGGAGAAAAAAAGAAGACTTCGCTGACGATGAGGGAAGGTCGGTATGGAAACCTTTTATCTTTATCCAAGAGCTCGTGAAGAAGGAGAGGAACAAAGGGGGAAGGAGAGAGGCAGTAGGAATGGAGGTTACTGCTACTGATGCGCCAAGTTTAAAGAAGCTAGTCTGGTAATTACAGTATGAAACCTGCCCCGGGGTCTTTCATCATACAGCTCGCCATTCATCTGGAAGTGAAATGCATAATATATTGTGGAAATGAAGCCACAAGATAAGTATTTTATATTAGCGAGATTATCTCGTGGAGGGATATCAACCTGTGGCTCTGGGATTGGTACAGCGGAAACGAAGGCCTAATCATTTCCCATCTTACTTTTTAACATTGAAAATGCTTCTTAGATCACACAGTAATTTCACTCAATTGTGACGGAAGTATTGAATGTAGAGAAATGTGAAAGTGTCAAAACGCTCTCGCAAATGGAGAAAGGCAATTTTGGAAATCAGATCCGATCGAAATGTTTTTCACGTAAAACCCGTAAGGAACGGCAATATTTAAAATTGAACTTGGTCTACAATTATTTTCCGATGTTCGTTTTAAATGTTTCAATAAATAGACTGATCCCTTGTTAAAATAACTACTTGACATGTGTTTGTTTTTCGCACAACTAAGGTCTCTAGTTCGATTTGAAGAGGGTCATGTATGATGTGACAATAGCGTTACTAATGATAGGGTTAGTCAACCAATGAGTTTCCGGTTTGAGGTTATGTTATCTAACAATGAATCACGTGAGTAGGCGAAGTCGTGCGCCATTATGCCGCCAACACATAAACGTCGTTTGGTTGCAAATAATAAGTTAGAAAAGTGGAAAAAAAATAAAGTGGTAAAATATAGGATGAACCAAAACCCAGTTCTCGTTGGGATGAAAATGTCGTGATACTAGAAATTACATGCTGAGGATGTATCAATCGAGAGTCTGGCAGCTGATCAAACCATCGACCTTTATAGATATCATGAATGAGGAGTTCTAGAAGCAAGTTAAATCGTTCGAAAAGAATGAAACTCAAATACATCTGGCAAAAGATGTATTTATTTAGACTATAGTAGTACATGGTGTACAATGTAAGCAATGCCATTGTTAGTTCTAAAAGTTCCCTTTTCCACGTTTCGTGATGGAACATTTTGAATGTTCAGTTGCTTGTCCAAAGGAATGTGGATATTTGTACAATTTGCTTTACGTCACACTGATAAAGATAGGTCTTATGGCGACGATGGGATAGGAAAGGGCTAGGAATGAGAGGGAAGTGCCCATGACCTTCCAGCATTTTGTCCCATATGAAAACTGGAAACCACGGAAAACTATGTTGAGGACTGCTGAGAATGGGATTCGAACCCACTATCTCCCGAATGCAAATTGACAGCTACGTGACCCAAAGCGCGCAGCCACCCGTGTGGCGTGCTGATGAGTCACGTTTACCAAGTGAAGCAGGTGGCGGCGATTGGTGCTTCAAGGGGAAGTACAACTGCGCAAATATAGTCTCTTGTAATCAGAGGAAAAAACTGAAGACACTCGATAATAATAATAATAATAATAATAATAATAATAATAATAATAATAATAATAATAATCATCATCATCATCATCATCATCATCTCACTTCCGACTAACTACTCTTATGATTTTCGGAGACGCCCGTTACCGGAAATTTTGTCCTACAGGAATTCCTTCACGTGTCACTCAATTTATCGACACGGGGCGAACTTTCTTCAACATCCTCAAATACGTCTGGTCTGAACTAGGATTGAACCAGGAATCTTCAACTCATCAGTCAGAGATCAGCGGTGATATTTCTGTTGTTGAGCTTTCCCTCGCGACAATATTAATGAACTGAAATTAATTAATTGTCTTATTTGAAAGTTCGCAGCATAGTGTTTCCTTAAAACACAAAATCTTCTAATGTGAAAACCTACAACCTGTTTTCCAGTCAGTGACCGGGTCAGGGGTGGAATGAATGAAGCCCCCAACTTGCGGCGAGTAGAGGAATTGTGCCGGCTGTCGAAACCTGTTGCACTTCTCTGGGACAATGATTAATGACTGACAAATGAAATGAAATCATATTGGAAAGTGTTGCTGGAATGAAAGATGGTAGGGAAAACCGAAGTTCCCAGAGAAAAACCTGTTCCGCCTCCGCCTTGACCAGCACAAATTTCACATGGAGTGACCGGAATTTGAACCCAGCGATGAGAGGCCGCCTGAGCCACGGAGGCGGTACCTAAGTAAAAATAAAGACGTTAGTAGAAATATAAAATTGTGTGATAGAGTATTTTCCATTTTTAAATTTAATTACTCATTAAATAAATAAAGATAAATAGAAATAAATCATTCACGAATATAAGTTAATTAATACTTCAGCGGAACACAGACAAGAAAGAGAGGAAATAGCAATTTAACTTATAAGGTGGAAACACAGGCATTTTATTTACCACAAATTACAATGTCACCATTTCACTTTTCTTTCCCAGGCCACCGTCGCTATAACCATATAGTACCTGCGATATTGCGACGAAGCAGCAAAAAAGGTCCCCGATCGGATTGTTCCTACTCAGCATCTTTTGAAGTGTGGAGCGAGGCGAAGGGAGAAGGAGAAGAACATAAAAGAACCCTGCAAAGTGACTATTTCTAGACGCGAACATTTCACAAAGTACATATTCAGATGAGTGTTTTACGAGTAACGATACATGAGCAATAAAAGCCGTCTCGTGTATTTAAGAATAAAAGTCAAATCGACCCCCATAATATAACCAGTGGGGTGTCTTTGATGTGCAGAAGGTCGTCGCAGAGCCCCTCAAACACGCGTGAAAGGTTTCTTACTCGACAACAGAAGAGAAGAAAAGAAAGGACTGGAAGAAGCAGAATAAAAAAAAGAAAGGAAAAGTCCAGAGCAGTCTCGGACTTGAAAGAAGAAAATGACATGTGGCCTTTTGTCTGCATCTGAAGAGACAGCGGAGGCGAGGGCTGCCAAAACCGAGAGAGCGTCTCGTTGTTGTTGTTGGTTCTAACGTTATCAGGCACTGTGTTCGTTATTGCTGCAAATAAGGGGTTTAATTATTCGTGGCCTGGACCTCTTGAAACGCACGTTTATTATCTACTTACATACTGGATTGCCTGACCCATATATACACACCGGGTGGACCATGCATCCCTTCACATTTACTACAATTCTGAAAGACAGCGTTCCCTCTCCCTAAACCGGAGTAATACAGCAAGATGTGTGTTTATGGGCTAGAAGACAGCAGGAATCTTGAGCGCCACTATTAATTCATAATGGGTGCCTGGAATGAACCTGTAACAGACACGCAGAACACATACTTTAAAACAGGAAGTGGACTCACAGACCGGGAACACGGTACATATAAGCTGGGAAGCGGACGCCGTAGATGACGTGACACAGTAGCTCATTTGGCTAGCGCGCGGTAGGTTGTGTGATAGTTGATAGTGCTCGAGGTTTAAAAGGTTCTAGTGCCATGCAAGGAGATTTTAAGCCAGTTTCCTGGGGTGTGGCAAGGTTGTATACTTAATACCGGTATTTTTCACAGATTGATTTGTTTATTTGGCCCTGAAAAGGGCTATAGGTACGGAGCTGGGTTGATAGAGGCTACGAAACATGTCACGGGATTTCAGTTATCCACGTCGTTTAACGCAGCAGCTGCTCGAAGTGTCGACCACCGTGGTCGATACAGAGCTGCGCGCCATGTTGTAAGGACCGTCTGGCCCGTTGACACATCCCTGGCAATCGGCACGATCTGTCTAAGTGACAAGGACTGGCCGGCTCCCGTGCATTCACCAGTTGTTTTACTTGGGCCCACAGAAGCAAAACCAGGGGAGTAAGATCGGGCGATCTGGCGGGCCAGGGGACAGGTCCTCCCCTTCCTATCCATTTATCAGGATACGTCGCATGGATATAGTTCCGGACGACGACAACCGCCGCTTGCGCTGGAGTTCCATTATGTTGAAACCACATCCTGAAGCTGTCAAAGAGTGGCACATGTTCCAAAAACGGTGGTAGTTTATCTTGGAGAAACCGCAGATAGCGTTAGCTGGTCAGATGGCGCTTAAAGAAATGAAGACCGATGAGGTGATTCACCACGATTGCACACCATACATTCATTGTACCTGAAAAACTGTCAGTCGCACCCATTGGGGATTACCTACACTCCAGTAATGCATATTACGGCGATTAACGGTTCCATTGTTGCGGAATCGTGCTTCGTCCGTAAATAAGAGAGTCCCTAGAAAAGCATTATCAGTGTCCACATGCTGACAGAACTCCACCCGGGCATCGCAATCATGACCATGGAGCTCGTGGTATACGTGCAGACGTCACGGGTTGATCTCGAACAGGCCGTGTCCTTCCCAGGGATGCAGTATCCCGCAGGCGTCTTTCCACACTCCGAAATGTCATGCCCGGCGGTTATCGTCTATCCGGATAGCATTCTTGGTACGAGCGTTGTGCCTGGTATGCATTCTGTCTAGCTTCTCCATAGATAGGTAACATATCCACATACTCGTTGCTGGAATACATCTCGAGGCAGTGAATAAACTTTGTGCTGAGAATTGCTTCGAAGGAGGGAAGTTCGCGCAGCTACATACTTACCTGCCATCGCATGTTGTTTTCGTTCCAATGGAGCATACTTGGCCGTACCCATGGTCTACGAAGGTTGGAACATGTACGACGTAGCTAACTGGTCACAGACCATCATCTCATCCTCGTCCAATCCAGCACCATACTCAATGGAACGATACATACGGTTTTTACAGGGTCAAATAAACCAGTCATTCCTTGGAAGCTATCAAGTATGCAACCTATACCACATCCCAGGCAGCTGAGTGTAAAAAAAATTCTTATGTGCGATTCGAACCATCTACTCGAGCGCTGTCCACCATCACGTATTTCCCCACCCGCTTGCCATGACCTACGATGAACACTTCCCAGCCTATACGTACCGTGCTACCGGTCTGTGCGTGCACCTCCTGTATCTGCGTATCTGTACTCGTTTTACGGATTCATTCGAGCTACCCATAATGAATTAATAGTGGCGCTCCCGATTCCTGCTCTCTTCTATCCCGTAAACATATATCTCGTTATATTACCTCGGTTTAGGGAGGGGGATCGATGTCTTTCAGAATCGTAGTAAATGTGAAGGGATGCATAAAACTGGATCACAGGGGGCTGGCGGACCACCCGGTATATATTCCAGGAGAAATGGTCAATATGCAGGGATATGACAGAAACGATCATTTGAAGCAAAAGGTAAAGACCTTAATGTGGACATATGAAGTATTTTGAATGGTTTCCGATATATAAAACATTTAATATACACTTGTTTTGGCACGTACGCAGGTCTCTGTGTCTTACCCACCCAACCTCTGGGTACATGGGCCATTGATTCGTGCAGAAAGTCACCGTGTGCTAGGACTACGCTGCATCATTTCAACAATGCATTGCTTTCCTGCACAGGTTGTTGAACTACACGCTCAGAAGAAAAGTGAGAACTTGGAAGAATGGTTGTTTCATACAATGTGCTGAAAACTCTGATAAACACTCTACGATCAGGAATTTGACGGTGTTCCTGAACAGTAGCAGGAGCACTACCATCGATATAGAAGTTCGCATTCATGAAATTAATGTCTGAGGGGCATTAAAAATAGAAACGAGCCGGAGGTTTTAAAATGAAACCGCTGAAATTATCGTAATGCAATTGCCTGCGGAAGAAGAGCGCTGAGGTCCTAAACTCGCCGCTGGAGGGAGATGGGTGCACAACACGTGACGACAGAGCGAGCATGCGCACCCCAGTCATGCCGACAACAGTGAAATAGAGGCTTCAAAAGAGGAGCAAAGGAGTGTAGAGTGATTCCTGACAGGAGAAGGAGGGAGGGGAACGGGAATTCATCGAAGAATGGCACAAGTGTATGGAGAGCGCTGCGTGTCCGTTGAAAGTGTCAAGGCATGTCACGAGCGATTCAGGGAAGGCCGGATGTCGCTGGCCGATGATGCACGGTCTGGAACAGCACACCACATTACAGATGCCATTGTCCAGCAGGTGGATGCCCTCGGTAACAGCCATTGCCGCAGAGCTCGGAGTGAGCGTTGGAAGTGTTCACGCCATCATTAAGGACAGATTGAAATTTCGCTAAAAGTGCGCCCAATGGGTGCCTCACAGTATTCAACCACACAGGAAGCATGTCGAATGAACCTCTCTCTTGAACATGTGCTGCGCTACGCCAAGTAAGGGGACGAGTTTCCGTCACGAATGATCGCTGGAGACGACACATACTGTCATCACTTAGAACCCGACTCAAAAGGATAAAGTTTCCAGTGGAAGCATGCAGCCACCCAAGAAATCCAAGGTTACCTAAAGAAGGCTCTGAGAGGCAAACGATTCAGCTCGGACTTCTGGAACTGGTTGACAACGCAGCCCCAGGAATGTTACGAGACGGCCGTTCACCGCCTTGTGTCGCAGTGAGACAAGTGCTTCAACAGTCCTGGGTAGTACTTACGGTACAGGTTTTCATTTCATTGCCTCCGGTTCGTTTCTTTTTGAATGGTCCTTATACACCTCTTCCAAATGGATGGTGTACATTAACATTTCCATATGTACCGTTAGTTTTTGAGACGTCAAGACAAGTGATTATTGATCAAACAGTCATTCTTAGCACTATTATGTAACGTCACAGAACACTGTAAACCTTTATATTAACTTTTTTGCTAGTTTTTAACGTCGCACTAAAACGTGGGAGGTTTTCGCCGACGAATATCGAGAAAGTTTCAGGACTGGGAAGGAATCGGCCGTGGTCTTAGTTAAGTTACAGCCCCACCATTTTCGTGGTTTGAAAATGGGAAACGACGGTAAACAATGGCTGCTGACGGTGGGATTCGAACCCACACAGTTACGCACCTCTAACCGCATGGCCAACTCGCTCGGTCTTTGGATTAATCTGCATTATCGCGTACATCATTTTTTCTGTTATTCACTTTCTTGTGATGTTTTCAGTCCCTTAGAAAGGGGGTGATGCACTGTTGAGACGTAGTTTGAAAGACTTTCCAGATCCTTCAGGTTTTCTGGATTGATACTACCGCCCATGGCATGCCGCATAAACGAAAGAAAGGGAACAAGTCATTTTATTTAGTTGGATAGCTTACTCGGGAATGTGAGGCTACTTTGAACCGCACGTTAGAGTACAAATACGGTACAAGAAGGAGCTTTCGTTCGGTGTCTGTAACTCTGTTTGGAAAATTGTTTTCACGTATCCTAGAATAATTTTCTTTCGATATTAAAACACACTCTCTTTATCCAAGCATAAAATGCTACATTTTAAGCAGGCTCTGGGTTGTTATTAAACCCGGACAGTCATTTATATAAATCTACTAGCTGTAGTTCTGCTCGGGTACTTTCTTTGAATGTTAACTTTTTGGACTTAAATTAACTGTTTGAAGTAGCCTAATTTTTTAGCATATTCCTTTATTGTGACGTTGGTAGTTTGGAAATTTAGAGATATTGTTGTATGTTTAATTTTTTAAATTTTAGTTTGAGATTATAATTTCATGTTAAAGTACTTCCTTGTTAGGCAAGTGCCGATCATTTCAAACAAATTACAAAAGCGGCTTTTAACTGTATGTATTTACCCCTCGCGCAAAATATATGATGTACACGAATCCAGCTGTCACTGGCACTGTTACCAATCAGCCTAGGAGCCCTGAAAACTGTGGACTCAACACATATTTCGGTCATTTTGGACATATTCTTTTTCACCCTTTCTCAACCTCAATGCCGATGGAGTTTGAACTTGGACTTGAACGGCATCACGTGTGTTACAATTCATCTGAGTAAGCCCGAAAGCCATGAATTCGAAACTAATATCTGTCGTTTTCCTTTTTTACATATCGAAACCTCCCCGTGTGGTGCTAATAGTGATCTTACCCCCATATTATTTTCCATGTAGTAAGTCATATTTGTACCATGTTTGGTTATGAGCTATGATGGAACATACACAGATACATCCATAATCTGGGCCATTTTCTTGACATTTTCTTCTCACCCTCACTGGTGACGGCGATTATTTTTATATGTCGCCCCCTTCCCACTCGCACACCTAGGGGTGATAAGGATGGCTTAGCCC
Organism: Anabrus simplex; assembly: GCF_040414725.1. Classification (NCBI taxonomy): domain Eukaryota; kingdom Metazoa; phylum Arthropoda; class Insecta; order Orthoptera; family Tettigoniidae; genus Anabrus; species Anabrus simplex. The sequence continues at coordinate 7,634,419 of NC_090275.1, read as the reverse complement.
CACGGTGTCTGTCTCGAGGGAGTAAGTCATAAGTGTACCAACTTTGGTTGAAAGTGCTGCAGTGTTTTTGAAGGAGATATGGGAAGGCACTTCATAAAACACGGTGCCGTGATCGCTTCCTGCGTATACAGTACGCATTTCTTAAGCAGACTATCATGGTACAGTCACTGCCGCCTAGCGACAATTTGTCCATCAAGGTCAATCCAATGTGGGTGCGGCTTAGTAATTAAATTAATCACGTAAAATTACTCACTATAAAAACTACCCATTGGATTTCGTTCAAAGCACTTGCTAAACCCACTCAGAATTAACAAGAACAAACTGTGAAATTTTCAGCGAAATCGACCAGTAGTTCTAGAGTACGGTCGAGATGAACAAACACATATTCATTTTCATATACAAAGAAGATTTAATCAAATTATAATTGTGCCTCTAAACGTCATTTTTGACTTGTGCTTTAACTTGATATCGGAGTAGATATACAGCAATTCTCTGTATGCCCCTCTCTAGTTGTCTTGGTTTGTAACGGTATCAAAGAAGTTCAGAGGTAGCCAGGTTGTGTAATATTCAGTTAGTATTCAATTTCTGTATTGACATATTGTAAATACATCGGAGCCTAGATATATCCAATGAACTCGGAAGATAAATTTTATTTCTAGTTATCCAAACGTTGAGATATAGAAATGCCGTCTTTTTAGCATTCATAGCACGTATATGAATCATATGTATCTACGGGCTTATACTGGATACATTATTATTAAAATTATTCAAAATACACAAACTCTATTTTACGGCATCACTTTAATGATAACACTTATTATAGTAACTTTTTTTAAGACAAGGTACAATACATAGAGAAGTGAAACAAGAAACATACTGCGGTTAGCACCGTTGGAACAAAAACCTTCTATTCGTTACTGTTAATCTTCCCTCCCTTCTCGTTCAAACTTCTCGTCAACACCACGCAGCCGAGATTCGTAAATGGAGCTTGTCGTCTGCGATTTCGGGCGTTGCTTTCGTGCGTGACCGGTAATTAATACACACCCGAGGAACAGTGACGCTTCGCCAATTTTCCGATCACTAGACGTTTTACGTTCTTTGGTTCCCATCATATTAGCTCCCAGCATCACTGTAACCCTTCCTTTACTTGTTAACGGATCCCAGAAACCCACAAATGCCGCATTGCACAGTTAATGTTGCACAAAATTCCAGTTACAGAGCATTTTTGGCTTCAAGGGAAGAAATCTTAGCTTCGAGAAATCGAGAAATTCATGTAACCGAATTTCGCATGATAGAGAAATAAATGCACGTGAAGAATAGGACAAACTACCGGGAAATTTAAATTACTTCGAGATACTGAAAAATCGAGTATTGGAGGTTCGAGATATCGATGTTCGACTGTAATAAATGTTGACCAAAATGTAATTTCCGGTCTTCTATGTCCGTACGAGGAACTGTGTCATCCTGACATGGACATAGTGTTCATTTGTTGTGGCAACGAATTGACTGACTACGTTCGGGTTTATAAAAATGAATACCGAGTAATCATCAGCCAATATAGATCAGTAAGCTAATGAAGATGACGATCCAAATGAGAAGGAAAACGTCAAGGAAGGTTCATTTTTATATTCATAAAAGTCGGGCCGTTGCAAATAAAGGATTCTCTAGGACTCAAATGCCCGCAAGGCACAGTGTCCTAAGCCTCTAAAACTTAATCGGAAATGACTGACCATTGTTAGTAGGAATGTGATCTCCACTGGACGGATACTCAGCGGGCAATCTCCGCAACTTCCCTGCCTCCGCTGCATAGCGGGTCTGCAGCTTCAACCGACTTATGCCCCTGGCCACCAAATGAATTTGGACGACATTTCAAGAATATCTCTCAAATAATTGCAGAGATATTGAATATCACTAGTGTTTGAACCCTGTTGCTTGACGCTCTAGCTGCTGGAACTAAGAGCTGACGAGAGAATCTCCTTGAAAATATCGTCGAGTGAGAAATGAAAATTAGAGTGCACTGGAGAGAAGGAAGAACGGGGTCAGAAGGAAAGACGATAAAAAGAAGTAACTAACACTGAGCAGACGGGAGTAAAGTTTTAAGGGGCCGTGCAGTAATTAAATGTAACCATATCACACTGCAGTCTGCCCATAATGTACAGAAACTAACTTAATACTATTTTATCTGAGAAGGTAATTACCACTTCTTAGCGCACGCTGGACATTCTCGTAATTGCTCTCTCAGCAGAGCGCTGCTAACATTCGCAGAAGTAAGTAAGATGGGCGCTTTGTAAGGAAACACAACCACTTCTATTAGACATAAAATAATGGGGTCATTGTAGGAATGTGTTATTGGTAACTGCACACACAAGATCTGAGGATGTCATACTTAAAACAAGACGAAAACGTCTTTTTTATATTACTTTTTGACATAGAATAGGTGTTTCGTTTCGTTCACCGAGCGAGTGGCTGCGCGCTTTGTATCACGTACCTATCAGCATGCATTGGGAAGGTACTGAGTTCAAACCCCCACGGTCGGCAGCCCTCAATATGGTTTTCCATGGTTTCCAATTTTTACATCAAGGGAATCGTGGGCCTGTGCCTTAATCAAGGCCGCGGACAATTCCTTCCTACACCTAGTCCTTTCCTATTCCGTCGTCGCCGAAAGACCTATCTGTGTCGGTGCGACGTAAAGCAAATCGTAAATTTAAAAAAAGTCGCTTTGGACGTGGTAGAATTTTGACTCACACAGAATTGTATTTTAAGATTCATCCCAAAAGTTCGAAATTATGAATCTAAATGGTTAAACAAGAGAGCGAAGGACATATTCTTTAAAATTAATTGGAACAATCTGACTTCATGGTGAGTCGTGGGAACGTTCGATCTTGTTTTGAATTGTGATGACGCAGTAAAATTCCTCCAGTTCGCGATTCAGTGGTACTAGAGTGTTGAAAATGGTACTATTACATTGTCTTGTAGAACTGTATCATATTATCTACCACTGGGCACCAAAAATCCACTATCAGGCCGGTTGAAGATGCAAAAATTGCGTGAAATTTGCACAAAGTCTACAAATCCTACGTCTAAATAGACCACAGACTAACGTAAAGCTATACACGAGGAGAGGGGGACTAGAGTAAGCACAGGACACGTGTCAGACAGTACCGGCAGTTGGAGAATGTGGAACGTACAGCCCAGCACTTGTAGCGTGCCTGTGTAGACTGTGGCTTCGCAGTCGGCTGCAGATGATGAAACAGCCGCTAGTTTCATTCAACAAAGTCACACTAACTCACTGTGCAGGGAAGGAAGTGGCTGTGGTCTTAATTAAGACACAAACCCAGCAAATGCGGAGTGTGAAACCATCGTTAGGGCTAACGATGGTAGGATTCGAATCCAACATTTCCCGTGGCACAAACCGCACAGCAGACTCGCTGTTCTATATAACAATATTTATAGTTTACACGCCGAGGTGCTAGAACTTAGTCCCGCAGAAATTTCACGTGTGGAGAGGGACATTAGTTTTGAGCGTCTCAAGGCAAACTTTTATGACATCTTCTACGAAGCGCAACGCGGGGCAGATAAGAAGCGCTCCATTTATAGACGTGCGAATGCTTCTGGAGAGCTTTGGGCTCACGGGCTCATCTCCCTGTGGGTTTAAATCCTCTGTATCCTCTGCCAGTCAAAAAAGTTCAGTAGAAAGAGGATAAGGGGCGCTGAAATTGGGTGGAATGACTGGCGATCACGGTTCCCCTAGGTGAGTCTAGCGTTGCTCCTACTTACGCGAATAAATTTCCTCACATATATCGTATCCGACCTCACTTGGTCAACCTTCGTTCTCTTCTAATCCCGATGGTATTAGGTTTGATATTGTTAGATCATTTTTTATTTGCATGCCCTTCGTGGCCCTTGTCTTTCTTTTGCCGAAACGTTCATTTTTCCCTTTTTTCGTTCCGCTTAGTGCTATTAAAGATTGATTGCCCTATTTTACTTCCTCTTAAAACAATAGTCATCTCATCACGCGCTGAGATCACGTCATCAGTGAGAATGTACGTCATCAACTGGGTGCTGCGCTGATCGTGGAAAAATGAGGAAGGCGACAGCGGAGATGGTATGAGTACGTATAGTTCTAATAATGAAAGAAGCGCCCTAACTGCCAGCGTAGGGAGCGTCCGTTTACTGCCTGCCTGGCTTAACAGAAGGGAGTAGGGGTGTGGTTGCCATGGAAGCGTGGCTGGTCCCACTGCTGTCACCATGGAGACGTGCCTGCTGACCTTTCACTTCTCAGCTAAATCTTGTCTCGCGCTACAGCAGAATACAGCGAGAAGGAGAAAGGAATATACGATTGTAGGAATGCGCAACGGCACAACAGTAGGCCTTCTCTCATGTGCTTAAATATTAGGAGTGTAGTTAGGAGATGGAGTAGAGCAGTACGGACTACGGTCATGTAGATGGCCTAGGAAGCGGTGGCTGAACCGAATAAAGGAAGACATGAAAAAATCCTGTGTAATCCCCGAGGACGTCTTTAACCATAATAAGTGGCACAGGTCCTGAACACGTGCAGAGCTGGCAGTCAAGCGGGAATAAATGCCCTTTAAATTTTTGGAGATTAGAATAGTCGAATAGTCAAAATATACACTGATTTCTCGTAACGTTTCAGATGGATGAAGTTTTGAGTATCTAACAATTTACTTTTAAAGAGTATTGGAAATTTTCTTTCTATTGTTTCACCATCTCTCCGCTATTACAGTTTCCACGCAACTTTTGAGTGTGTGTTTAAATAATGGATATTAAAGCTATTCTTTTTATATCGAACTTGTAATGAATTTTTCGCTTGGTTGTACATCGAACGCCACAGGGCTGCCAACTGTTGTTGCCGTGTTCCAGAAGTTTCTTTCTCCCCATGTTTACGTGATCTAGTGTGTCCAGGCACTGTTTCTCTCTCTCGAGCTCAATATTGCACAAGTTGGGAAACAAAATAAGGAGGTGTTCCTCGTTGACATGACGAGAATAATATTAAAGTTTTTCTTTCAGTGGTAGGTTTCCCGACAAATTGTCGTACAGTCCCCGCCCACGAAGGAGCACTTAGTCGCGGAGACGGTAAAGTGCGTCCGCAGGTCGAAAAGATGACGTGAGGTACGGTACTTAAAGTGTCTCCTGCTTACATGATTTACGGTACTTAGTGTCTCCTGTTTATAAGCACGCCACTGAAACCACCTTTTCCTTCCGATTTATAGAGCTAGGATTGTCAGTAATTAAAACCTACGTGCTTAATTGGGAGAAATTGCCGCTATGTTAAGGAGGTAGTTAAATTTTAAAATACTGGTCAACTTGAAATGTGCTTAAAACATTAAACGTTAAATGCTTATTTTTTTTAATAGACAAGAATTTAGAAGGAAGAGCCTTAGCAAACTCACCTGGTTTTGCTGAAGTGCAAGTGTTTAATGTGGATGAGGAAAGAGAACTGAGGTTAGCGAGGAAGAGCACGGAAAATGCCACTTTACGTACTGTAATCACTTTCCGCACTGCTTTATTAGAAACTGTCTCTTGTTGAACACCGCTTAAATAAACACGGATAGTCAGACTTAACCTTGTTGAATGGTTTCTCCGCCTCATTGCAGCACTGTGATTTCCTACGCATATACACAAAAATTGGCGCCACAGCTCAAGCAATCACAATATTGGCTATTGTCGACATATATTTCACAGTAGTCTATAATCTGAAGATCGTGTTACCTTCATTAATCCAAGACCATGTTTGACCATGTTTGACCATGTTTAATACTCTGGTAGCTTAGTGGACTGTTCAAATAACATTAACATTTTTTTGTGTTTTACTACAACATAACCACATATGCATACCTCTTACAATCTTCATAGCAAGACACGAACAAGGAAACAAGAAAACATAAATGCATGGACCAAACATGGACAGACCAATCAAAATTATTTACAACGAAATTAATTTAATTCAAAATCAGAAAATTCACCACAGTACGAAATGAAATATAGTAGGGAACTGACACTAAAGTGATAAGTTTACCGTTACTCGTTTGGAAATTTCATCATAAACATCTCACTGGTAATGCACTTTTCGTGGCTTTTGTGTAAAGGACTGTTTACCTCTATTTGTCCAAATTCTCAAAACCCCTTATGTTATTTTGAACAATAAGTAAGGAAAAGGACAAGTGCCTAATCTTTCCCAAATAGTAACGGTGGCAGCCGACCTTCAAGACCAGGGCAGTGAGGGTTGCGTGTATAATTTGGAAAATCTAAAAGCTCATTTTAGGTATTTAAATCCAATATAATGTTAATTTCGCTAAAATATAAGCAAATAGTCGTACATTAAAATAGAGAAATATAAGCAAAATTTTATTTGTTGTATGCAAAGGTAAGATACCGAAATGACTTTGTACCTGTACAAGTAAACCGTAGGCATTTTGTCTAACATCTGTCTCTAGTTGAATGTTACCGGTGTTGCTTTATGATGTCGGAGCATGCGCACTCAAGGCTTCGTCAATGCACTGACTGCAGGTCTTTCAAATGTGAATGTGGTACGGAAGGTTGAAGATGTCACCAACGAGGAGGGAACACAAACCAAGTCCTAACCCGGGCGAAAACAGGTCACGTCTTATAAAGATGATCACAGAAGACAAGATGGGCATTGTGCTGGAATTTTCGACAATGGAATGACCTTGACAATGGAAGCGTGAAATAAGAAAACTTACTCCACGATGACCGCGAACCTTCGGTGATGACGCGGCGTCAGAAGAAGTCAACTTGAGAGAAAGAGCAGCGTAGTTTTCCCGTAGTGATGACGACTGATATTTGCATGGTCATCAGCTGCTTTATACGTCTCTTTGTTTCTTCCCTTAGAGCTGGGGTAGGTGCCTAAATTAACGGGTGCGATTCCGGCTAAGTTCGGTGGCATTGGAAGGTTCCCAAATACGCCAGCCACGCGTCGGTTGATTTACTGGCACGTACCGTAATAGAACTCGTGTGGGACGAAATTCAAGCTCCTCGACTTCTTCGAATACCACAACAATCCGTCAACTGAATAATAATAAGCAGGAACTCCACAAAAGCATAGAAAAAAATACGGCGATGAGAAAAATAAGACTGACCTTTTATGGACACACTGAAAGGATGAATCAAAAGATGTTGGCTTCTAAAAAGTAGAAAACACAGCCTGGATGGCTCACACAAGTGCATACAGACCTAGCGGAATTGGGTGTCAAGGAGAAAGAGATACAGGACAGAACAACATTTAGGAGGAAGGTTACGGGAGTTACCCGAAAAGCTGGACAAGCCACGGAACATGTCGGTGGAAGAAATAGAAAGGAGGAGCCAAAGGCATAAGGATCTCCGGTAAAACTGCGTGAGAGAATGGCACCTAGGTTCTGTAAAGTGGCCCACAGATGGCCTTATCTGTGAATTACAATAATAATAACAAGAAGACGACGTCGACCGCATTTTCATCTGAATCCGTCTTGGTTGCGTCCCTATCAATTTCAACGTTCTGATTTACTCTACCAGATAGCAGATTAGCGGATCTCTATTGGGCGATCTGTGGCTCAGAATTAATTTAATTTTTTGGGATAAACACCAAATGTCATCAGAGCTCTTCTACAGGCCGACAATGTACGACATCGAGTGTCGAAGCCCTTTTTCCTTCCATCCTTCAAATGTCCGAATAACTCTGCGGGTTTTGAACCCATGATGTTGGAGTCGTGAAGAGGACATTCATCCACTGATGCATTCAGAGATGTCATGTACAGCATATCAACATAAAAATACAAATCGTTTAAGAAACCAGTTCACTTTGTTCATGGGCCGAAGTATGCAGGAGACATTTTTATTGGTCGATTCTTGGGTGGTTGTACAAACAGTCAATATATCGCCTAGCTAATTACTATCTACAAGATATTGAACAGTTAGAGGACACGACACGGAACTGTTAATTGGTGCTCTCCGCGGCGGTCTCGTAGCTCTCGTGCTTGCAGCACGTACGCAAAGGATGGGGAAAGGTCACTTGCTAGAAATATGCAAAGTCTTCACTCTTTCTGAAAAGTGATCTTGGGTTCATATTTCGGATGAACACCGAAAGGGTGGGTGTATATTTGTCACAGTGGTTTTTAAAATACCGTAGGACATCCATGTTCTACCTACTTATTGACGTGGTATTTGTGTATAATTCACCAAGAATGTCATCTGGCGGAGGCGGGTGGCAACATACGTCAGGCCGTCACTGTAATGATATTGTTGATAGGTCATCAGTACCACATTCTATTTTATTTCTACTCAATTTTTAACCCTCAACTGGTCTCATACGTCTGAAACACATCTGGTGTTCCATTCTCCTTCTGAGGTTATACTGAATTATTCTACACTAATAACCGTGAAATAAAGTAGTATCGTTGTGTGTGGTAAAGGAAATTTTTACACTTTAACCAACCTGGATTTTCAACGTAAAAAATTATTAGTTTTCATTTATCCAGCAGTTGTGTTTCTTTTACTAATTCTTAGTCCTTTATAAAATAATGACCGACATAGCAGGAAAATTATTATGATTTCTTCTGGATTTTTGACGAAAATACGAAAGCCTAACATTCGGAGATTCATTTTAGTACGTTTGTAATTTAAACCGGGTTTGCATTTTCTGTTTTAAATTTTTCTGTGACGTGATTGGAAACATATTTTTGAAGGAATTAAGCTCAGTGAAGAACAATGAAAATTAAGAAGGTATTGTTAAAATTGAGAGTGAATATCTAAAGTCTTACAGACGCCAGGATATTGAGAGTGTACGTCATTCGAGCCCCAGGCATTCGACCTACTGTCTTATAATATCCTTTTTCCGTTTTCTTGATCTTTCCTTCGCGTTTTAAAGCTGGGGTCATCCGAAATAATGTTATGTAACAAAATATCCAACGTTATGTTACTTAGCAACAGTACGTTGAGAGCTGTACAGACCATGTATTTGTATGTCATGGCCATCTGTCAGTACTTCACAACCAGTCTGCACGGTTGCTAGGTAACATCGTGTCACACATTTCACTGAAACATATTTATGAACATTTCATTTCCCCAAGGGAGAATTCTCATCACTTCCTTGCACAACATTTATTACATCCTTTTTTAATACGCAACTAATGTAAGCGGAGAAAACTGGTTTCCTATTTTCGTCCCCTTAATACTGCAATAACGTTGTACACTAATCACATAGTACCCATACAGCTATTCCTCAACTTAGAGATGTTTGACCGTTTTCCCGTGAAGAAGTAAGCGAATAAACAAACAAACAAAATAGTAGATGGCGTTGACAAGTGCGACATTGACCTGTTCCAGAATGTGTCCGTCCTCTACATACGGGATTAATTTCTGATACTGTGATGTGGGGTACACTGAGTTACGTTTTCCTTTCAACTTTGCTGTTTCCAAAGGGTCAGCGAAAACCAGGATGTTGTTCGACCCATCCTGCTACCATTTGCTGCTGCTACTACTACACGACGTGATCTTCGTGGTGTTCGAGAACTACACTGGCCAGCACGATCTCCAGACTTCTATCCCATTGAATTTGTTAAGATCATGACAGACGACGTCTGATTCATTCTGTACATCCTACTTCTAACCTTGCAAAGTTGTGACAGCAGGTGCAAGAGGCACCATACCGCAGGACCTGTACGATCGTGCACACCAGACAACACAAGCCTGCCTCGCTGTCCGAGTGGGTGATGTGGTGCTTATCTGTTAGGGCTTACTTGATTTGGTCTGTAATGACATCTATCTAGTGATGTGCACCGAGGAAGTGGCTGGTGTGCTTTGAGTCACGTAACTATCAGTTTGCATTCGGGAGATAATGGGCTCGAACCCCACTCTCGGCAGCCCTCAAGATTATTTTCCGTAGTTTCCCATTTTCACAGCGGGAAAATGCAGGGCCTGTACCCTTTATTAGAGCTTCCTTCCCACTTCTGCCGTTTTTCTACCTCACCTGTGGGTGTGTGTAAAGGAGGGTGTAAAGTGATATTCTCAGTCACGGCATTGCGATTTTGTTATCATTATATTGTGCATCGATTGCCAATGACTTCCTAGTGCAATGTTCATGTCATTGCAATACTTGATTTAGTGTAATCTATTTAATTACGGCAAGAAAACTAAGAAACTAACTTATTAAATAAATAATCCAGTTCAATCCAAATGCCATGGTGCAACAGCCCCGAAGAGTTATTGCCTACCAAGTGATCGCTGATATAAATGGTCCGTTATTGGAAATTATCAATTTTCCAGCTAACTCATTCCTGGTTGCTAGCGTTTCGCCCCAGTGTGCTAAGTTGGGCTCATCAGTTGGTAAATAGCACACCCACCAAGATGTATGGCTAGTGCATGCCGTGGAGGCCACTGCGTAGGCTACTTGAGGCCTGCCTGGCCATCAGATGATATAGATATTGATTCCCATAAGGAACCTGAAATAGTACATCGGCACTGCCGGTGGCTCCAAGTAGCCTACGCAGTGGCCTCCACGGCATGCACTAGCCATCCATCTTGGTGGGTGTGCTATTTACCAACTGGTGAGCCCAACTTAGCACACTAGGCCGAAAGAGTGAGTTAGCGTGAAAATTTATAATGTCCAATAACAGACCATTTATATTGGTAATATAAATTTACTCATTCGGGACAAATATTTCAGGTTCTCTATGTGAATCAACATCTATATCAAGTGACTGCTGCTCATCCAGAAAGCCTGCAGATTACGAGGTGTCGTGAGGTCAGCACGACGAATCCTCTCGGCTGTTATTCTTGGCTTTCTAGACCGGGGCCATCTCACCTCAATTATAATCTCGTAGGTTGAATGGACCTCGAACCAGTTGGAGGTGAAAACCCTTGATCTGGTAGGGAATAGAGCCCTGGGACTCCGGTTATAAGGCAGGAACGCTAGCTCTACGCCGCGGGGCCGGCAAATAAATAAATAAATAAATAAATAAATAAATAAATAAATAAATACATTCATTAATAATTGGAAAAAGACTAAATTGCGTTTTGGGGAAGGTGTGTGGGGTGTGTCACAGGGAGAGGACATGACGTGGTCCTCCCGATGGGATTAAGATGGGACACGGAAACACTGAATTGCCTCGCCTTTGCGAATGTTGCAATTTTCTGTGCGGAAGATCTACAAACAGCCACTAGGGAAATAGAGACGCTTAAGGAAACAGCTGAGTGAGCAGATTTGAAAATCTCCTGTGAGAAAACAGAATATATGAACTTGAACATATCCTATTCCAGTTCAAAAACGTGAGACCGAGAAATGCAAGTACTGATAGTTGAAGAAACCCCGCTGTCGGATGTATGCAGGGATTGTTTTTCTTCCTCACTTCTATACGTGACAGCCGAATATATGAGAGGAAATACGGTAAATAAAAGTTCACAGGTGACATTCTTCTAAACGAAGGGTTTATTTCTTGCTACTTTCATCCCCCCTCTTACTGATGCTCTTCGAACTCATTTGTTGCTGGATCTCTCCTGATTTACGGCGCAGTCCCTCCCTCACAGACTAACTAGTTATCTTAAATAATTTAAATGGCACAATGATAGTCATTAAACTGGAATGGTTGCGATAGTAAAAGGGATTTCTGTAGCGATATAAAAGGGAATCATTTGGTCGTTAAGAGAACGCTTCTAATGGGGCATCTTACCCTGTGTACTGGTGTCTTACTTGTCTTACACTGTAACAATGAGAACAATTTATTCCTCCCTCATAGCGCCCAGTTCAATGTAGTATTTCATTCTGGAATTACACCGGTAAATTTAACTGTATAACTGATACAAATTGTGTAATAAATTTGACGTTTCGTACCTTTCCCTCCAGGCTATCTTCAAGGTTTGTAAGTGTCACAACCTTTATTTTTACTCGACTAAGACCATTAAGGCAGACCCATTTCTGGCGCAATGTCGTGTTTACAACGTACTATGTTTTCTGGCAAGGATACGAGAAAAATAATTTTTGTCAACTATCTCAATAGAGGATGGTTGCCAAGTTGTATTTCCACCACCAGTCACCAACCTGTCTCACTCTCATGCTTGGTGGCATATTAGAGTGACTGAGTATACGTGTTGTCCTAAGGCGATCTATATGATGAATGATACGGAAGTGTCGCTCATAGTTGCACTTTCTGGATCAGTGAGGAAAGCAACAGGAAACTTTTCATGTCCTCATTTCCCTCGTTCACCTCTTCATCGACACCTAGGCTATATACACTGAGTGGCCACAAGTCATTTGAAGACACTGAATGTGATGTTAATGACGAGTTGCTCTTCGGCGAGTCATCAAAACGGCGAAGCATCGACTATAGAAGGTGTTGGAATCGTTCTGGAGGGATCTGGACCCACGTACCTTACACTGCTACCCACAGTGCAGGGCACAGCAGCATTAGCAGCATCTCATAAATTCTCGATGGGGGGATCTGGAGGGCCACTGGAGTGCTCCTCCAACCAGCTGCGTGCCACCACAGGGCGGTCCTCCATCAGGTTACTCTAGGGCCAGAAAAGAATGCAGGTCTGGAAGAATGTCCACATAACGTGCACCTTTCAGAGCTTCCTTCAGCCGGACAATGGGGCCTGATTGCTGCCATGAGAAGGCCGCTCAGACCAGAACTGGGCCACCTCCCGCCTGGACACAACCATCTTGACACGCAGGATCCATAGCTTCATGGGGCATACGCCACACGCTCACGCGTCCATCAGCTCGATACAACTGGAACCGGGATGAAACCACACGCCGCCACTGTTCCATGTCCATTGTCGATATTCGCGGGCCCATTCACATCCATGAGCTCTGTGTCTTGACACTTGACACAGGTTGGTCGTCGGCAGTTGAAGCCTATTCGGTTCAGTTGTCTCCTTACAGTCCTGGTAGAAATGAGTTGCTGATTCCCAACATTCCACTGGGCGGTGATCTGACTCACAGTAGCCTGTCGAGTGCCCGGTGTGGTTCTGTGGAGGTGACGTGATATCCGTTCATTAAACACCTGTGGTCTTCCCCCGCGGCAGTTTACGCGGGTGGTAACATTCTCTCTGCGATATCGAAGATTCACCCTCGACACTGTTGACATCGGAAAGCGGGATTCGCGTGCAATGCCATGACCCATGCACCGTGCACCGATGATCTTCACACGTTCAACTCGCGACGTGTGCCATCTTCACGACACTGATGTCTGTGACAGACTGCTCAGTTATGCCTCAACGCTTACAGGTCGTACACGGCATATTTTCTAATGGGACACCGCTTTCCGTGACTTTAGTCCACTAGTGTTTGGCAACTGACTATTGGACTGCTGAGAATTCCACCAAATTTCAGGCTCTATACGCAACTTTCATACAGGAGTATTTCCTGCTTTCATATTGATGTGGATTATCGATCTCTCGTGTGGAACACAACCATAAGGTTCACTCATACCTAAAAAAACAGTATAGTAGGGTCAATGGAGACCATATATAGACCTCCCCACCTTGTGTAGTGGCAGTGTTAAAAATAGTGAAAGCGGCCTTTCTTTCTATTCCTCCAGGGAATTTAATGGGAGTGGAGAGGTGTTTCTGCCAATTTTTAGCGAACCGTTTCTCCGAATTCCATTTTCCGACAAGTCATATCTGCGAATGTATTCTTTTTCCAAAACTTTTTTATCCGAATTCAGTTTAACGAAGCAAGTTTTCGGAATACTGTATATTCCTTTTTTCGGAATCCTTTCGTGTTCACTGACAGAATATGCAAATAGAAAATAAAAATCGTGTCAAATTATCCTTTGGGAAAAATCAAATGAGCTTATAAGTCTCTAGGTCATGGCCATCCATGAACGGTTGCTAGGTAACAACACCTGGCTGTTCATCCATACGTTACATTAGATCCTGCACCGTTGCTAGTAACAATCCTGCATGGTTGTTAGGTAACAGTACCTGGCTGTTTATCCATACGTTACATTAGATCCTACATGGTTGTTAGGTAATAATACCCGGCTGTTCATCCATACGTTACATTAGATCCTGCACGGTTGCTAGGTAACAATCCTGCATGGTTGTTAGGTAACAATACCTGGCTGTTCATCCATACGTTACATTAGATCCTGCACGGTTGTTAGGTAACAATCCTGCATGGTTGTTAGGTAACAGTGCCTGGCTGTTTATCCATACGTTACATTAGATCCTGCATGGTTGTTAGGTAACAATCCTGCATGGTTGTTAGGTAACAGTACCTGGCTGTTTATCCATATGTTACATTAGATCCTGCATGGTTGTTAGGTAACAATACCCGGCTGTTCATCCATACGTTACATTAGAGTTTCGAAAATGTTGTTAGTTATTCGGCGACATGAACGTAGGAAATCTTGGATTTTGGAAAAGTCGTTCGAAAATTATTTTTGTTTTAAGATATTTGCACCGTTGAGTCGTCATCTCAGTGACCCTGTATGGGACTGACTGTTAGCTCACAACAAAACGCCATGAGTGGATGCCCCATACAATTTAAATGAGGTTCCTAACAGGATATCTGGAAGTGATAAGGCTTTATCATTAAAGAAATAAAACTTTTATTTACCCCCAAAGCAAACAAGATCATATGGGCAGCCATAACTTTAAGGTAATCCTACCAATGTAAATAATGAAGATGTTTCTTCAAATTAATGAAACAAAAGTCGTCTCTAACACTTAATTACGGAAATTCAGAGATTTGGATAGAACCATGTGAAAAAATGGAGTATGTTTAACTAGCTAACACATGTTCATGGGACGAGTTATTCAATCAGTTTAATCAGAAAATTATAACTTCATTTGTTGGATATAAATGTTAAAATGTCAAATATTTCTATTTTTCCGGTGTTCCTAGCTCTTCCAAAACATGCTGCAATCTGCCAATAAATCATTATCGGACGTTGCATCGCAAATTAATACGAGATAACCAGCGCAAAGGGCGGTGGGTTTCATCAAGTCAGCGTCAACAGTCACGTATTTTAGTTTACATTCAGAATATTACTTGAAATGTTATATCGTACCTAAGTATCTAATGACTGGATATTGTGCTATCGATCTCCATTTTAACTATTCATTGTTTGAACAGAATACCATTGCCAATAATTATTTGCATTAATCTTCGCTACCAAGGCAGTGAAGTTATATGTGTATGGCATCACAAAATTATCAGAAAGATAAATTCTGCTTCTGGAAAATAACGGTATTCCGCGTTTATCACTTATAGAAAAACCAATGTCGACTTTGGATAATTTAACATTGGAATGAGCGTTGTTACAGCATCTTCTGTCACTACCTGAAGAAAGAGTTGAGGTCAATATGTTCAGTAACTCATGCATTGGCCAGAACAGGAACATTAATTTCGGAGTCATTCTCATGAAAATTTTCCATAAGAGTTTTTTTTTTTGCTATTTGTTTTACGTTGCACCGACACAGATAGGTCTTATGGCGACGATGGGACAGGACGGGCCTAGGAGTGGGAAGGAAGCGGCCGTGGCCTTAATTAAGGTACAGCCCCCGCATTTGCCTGGTGTGAAAATGGGAAACCACGGAAAACCACCTTCAGGGCTGCCGACAGTGGGGTGCGAACCCATTATCTCCCGAATACTGGATACTGGCCGCACATAAGCGTCTGCAGCTATCGAGCTCGGTTTTTCCATGATGAAGAGCATTGCAATAGCAAGTTGCAGGTTATTAATCACAAGTTCCTTGATCCGGGTCACACCCACATGGAAGCCGACTCTATTCATGCAGCTAGTGAAAAAGCAAAAAGGAGTACAACTGCTAACATTGATACACCTAGAGTTTGATCAGACTAGTTACTAGGAAACGACCGATAAAAGTAATGGGACTTCCTTAATTTCAGGAAACAAAACAGTTTGGAGGAGTCACTTCGTTGATTATGATAAAATGGTCGCAATACCGGCTTGTTTCACATGGGATCGTATTCTATAAAGTTTCCTTCAGTGTACAAGAAGACGTCAAGGCCTGAAATCTAATTAGAAAAGGTAGATATTCTGTAAATCATGACGTCCAACCAATTCACAACACACCTGTACTACTGTCAGCAGAAAAAGTCAGAGACCTGCAGTCATCAATGCTCTTTGTACCTCCACAGAGTAGGCTCTTTTACCAAAATATGTAGCCAGACCGCCCAGTAGGTACTGCAGAGTACTTACCAGAATATGTAGCCAGACCGCCCAGGAGGTACTGCAGAGTACTTACCACAATATGTAGCCAGACCGCCCAGGAGGTACTGCAGAGTACTTACCAGAATATGTAGCCAGACAGCCCAATAGGTACTGCAGAGTACTTACCACGATACGTAGCCAGACCGCCCAGGAGGTACTGCAGAGTACTTACCACGATACGTAGCCAGACCGCCCAGGAGGTACTGCAGAGTACTTACCAGAATATGTAGCCAGACCGTCCAGGAGGTACTGCAGAGTACTTACCAGAATATGTAGCCAGACCGCCCAGGAGGTACTGCAGAGTACTTACCAGAATATGTAGCCAGACCGCCCAGGAGGTACTGCAGAGTACTTACCAGAATATGTAGCCAGACCGCCCAGGAGGTACTGCAGAGTACTTACCAGAATATGTAGCCAGACCGCCCAGGAGGTACTGCAGAGTACTTACCAGAATATGTAGCCAGACCGCCCAGGAGGTACTGCAGAGTACTTACCACAATATGTAGCCAGACCGCCCAGGAGGTACTGCAGAGTACTTACCAGAATATGTAGCCAGACCGCCCAGGAGGTACTGCAGAGTACTTACCACAATATGTAGCCAGACCGCCCAGGAGGTACTGCAGAGTACTTACCAGAATATGTAGCCAGACAGCCCAATAGGTACTGCAGAGTACTTACCACGATACGTAGCCAGACCGCCCAGGAGGTACTGCAGAGTACTTACCACGATACGTAGCCAGACCGCCCAGGAGGTACTGCAGAGTACTTACCAGAATATGTAGCCAGACCGTCCAGGAGGTACTGCAGAGTACTTACCAGAATATGTAGCCAGACCGCCCAGGAGGTACTGCAGAGTACTTACCAGAATATGTAGCCAGACCGCCCAGGAGGTACTGCAGAGTACTTACCAGAATATGTAGCCAGACCGCCCAGGAGGTACTGCAGAGTACTTACCAGAATATGTAGCCAGACCGCCCAGGAGGTACTGCAGAGTACTTACCAGAATATGTAGCCAGACCGCCCAGGAGGTACTGCAGAGTACTTACCACAATATGTAGCCAGACCGCCCAGGAGGTACTGCAGAGTACTTACCAGAATATGTAGCCAGACCGCCCAGGAGGTACTGCAGAGTACTTACCACAATATGTAGCCAGACCGCCCAGGAGGTACTGCAGAGTACTTACCACAATATGTAGCCAGACCGCCCAGGAGATACTGCAGAGTACTTACCAGAATATGTTGCCAGACCGCCCAGTAGGTACTGCAGAGTACTTACCAGAATATGTAGCCAGACCGCCCAGGAGGTACTGCAGAGTACTTACCAGAATATGTAGCCAGACCGCCCAGGAGGTACTGCAGAGTACTTACCAGAATATGTAGCCAGACCGCCCAGTAGGTACTGCAGAGTACTTACCAGAATATGTAGCCAGACCGCCCAGGAGGTACTGCAGAGTACTTACCAGAATATGTAGCCAGACCGCCCAGTAGGTACTGCAGAGTACTTACCAGATGCAAGTGACGATGAATAATGTGACAGACTGCAAAGTAATTTTAATAAGTTGTAAAGTGTTATATTGTTTTTTTTTTCAAAATAATGATAATTGTGTGTGGATATTTCTAGCCGGGTGCACCCATGTAAGGCAGACCCTCCGATGAGGGTGGGCGGCATCTGCCATGTGTAGGTAACTGCGTGTTATAGTGGTGGAGGATAATGTTATGTGTGGTGTGTGAGTTGCAGGGATGTTGGGGCAGCACAAACCCCCAGCCCAAAGCCATTGGAATTAACCAATGAAGGTTAAAATCCCCGACCCGGCCGAGAATCAAACCCGGGCCCCTCTGAACAGAAGGTCAGTAAGTTGACCATTCAGCCAACGAGTAGGACTTTCTATAAATCAATATAGGATAGCAGTGAACATCCGAACATGGAGAAACTTTACTTACTTTAATTATACCAGATTTGTTTGTAATGTTTAAAACAGCGTGATTAATAATGGTCTGACAAACAACCAATGTCTAAAAGTCACTTAATTAATTAAATCCATAAACAACCAATACCAGTAAAATTCTAATTTAAAAAAGTGCTATGAAGTGAAAATGTCGTTCAATCAGCAGCATATATAATAATAATTGTTACTGTGAAACATTAAATTCCAGAAAAGAGTATTATCAGAATTATGGTCAGTGAAAGTTTTAATTAATTTTCGATGCTCCATTCGCACAGTTTTTTTGGCATGTGTTGTTCTTGTATTAAACGACAGATATATGTACATTATCGATCTCTTGGGGTAGCGGAGACATCGCTACTCACTAATCACCGGCCTAGGTTACTCTGTGTAGCGTTAAGGGTGATTGGTTCCCCAGTTTTGCTTGCTCTCAAACAATAATAACCATCACCACCACCACCTCAATGTTGATAGACTGAAACCAAGTATAAATGACTCATATCATACGTGAACAAACAAAACCTCCTGTGTCAAAATGCTCTTCACATCCATCATTTCCCTTAAGACTTGTCACAACTCCCACCCACATTTGGATAGGCTATACAATTCATCAGGGCAATGTTCGTTGTGTTATTTTCTCTCCGCAGATGTGTAAATGATAATTACCCCCAAAATGTAGTATATTGTACGAGTGCGTAAATATGTCACGCTGACACGCGTTCCCACAGTACGCTGACATGCGTTCCCACAGTACAGTACGGTAAGGTTAATTTTCATTTACTCACACGCATAGGAAAATCAACACAACGAAAGTTGTTGTACTAGACTGCACGGCTGGGAGGTGTGAAGAGTTTTAAGGAAAATAATGGATAGAAGGAGAGGGTTTATTTCTTCAACGGCTTACGGCAACCAAGTCGATTATAGTTGGATGTGCTCGTGAATGTAGAAGTAGAACGTTAAGCGTACATCTCGTTTGGAGGGAACTCGAACGTTACCAGAAGAAAGTTATGAAGACTTACCTCTATCATCAGCACACAAATTTAGAGGAGCAAGGAGCATGTTTAGTGTAGTATTGCGCTGGATGAGGATCCTCCGTATTTACCTGACATATCACCTGGTGATTTCTTGTCATTCTACTGTATGAAGAAATTCCTGACAAGGTAATGAAATATTTGCATTTTAGCAGTTGAAAGATAGCTATGAATAAACCATTGGGTAAGTTACTCGTAAAAGAAAGCAGGTAACATCCTCGCTCTGTGTCTGCAAACAGTCTACCAGTAATTACATTTTGTGCTGTTGAGTACAAAGTTCCTAAGTGGTATGTCCACAGTGTAGGTTTTCTAATATTTCTTTTGTTGTTGTCTGGGTCATCAGCCTATGACTGATTTCATGCAGCTGTCCGTACCAACCTATCCTATTCTGAACTATTTATTTCTACGTAACTGACACATTATACATCTACTCAAACTGTTTGTTATATTGATGTCATGGTCCACCGTCCTTACCCCCACAATATCCGGCAACGAGCGATTTGGCTGTGCGGTTAGGGGCACGCACCTGTAAGCTTGCATTCGGGAGATAGTCGGTTCGAACCCCACTATCGGCAGCCCTGAGGATGGTTTTCCGCGTTTTCCCATTTTCACACCAGACAGATTCTGGGTCCGTGTTTTAATTAATGTCACGACCGTTTCCTTCTCGCTCCTAGCGCTTTCCTGTCCCATCGTCACCATCTATGACGGTGAGACGTAACGCAACTTGTAAAAAACTTTTCCGTTGCGATATTTGTTATGGTCGACTTGTGTAGCCCACTTATGTGATAAAACATCATTTTTTTCTGTAATGAGTGTCCTGAGAAAAATTTATCGAACAATATCTTTTTAAAAATGTTCATTTCTGGCAACATCGCCTTTATTGAAGAATTGATGAACCAGAAGGATATTGAAAAGTCTCGCTATGTTCTAAAAATTAACTTTGTTTCATGTCAATGCTATTACTGTGGAATATATTATTGCTGGTTCTTTAATAATAATTAATTATCAATATTGATTTTCGTTAAATATATAGGAATTATTAGTTATGATTCAAATATAACGTTATGTTTAATGCTATAGAACCTACTTAATAGTAACTCACACAATTTTAATAATTTGTAGCTTCCTTTGCGGCGGAGGGCCACATTCGAATCTCTGAACGTAGAAAGCGGCATGCTGTAGATTGGTCATTCCGCATCTAAATCTCTGTTTTAACAACGCAAATAAGTCTTAATTCCTGGAGTTAAGGTACTGAACACAACTCTGTAAAACGCTCAAATCGTTGTCCTGTTTCTGTCGTGCTGTAATTACGGCTAGAATTACCCTGCTGCAACCCTTCATGATTTAAATGGGGTAATAATAGTCACTGCGAGAGAACGAATCAGAAGGGATTTCTGATGAGCAATGTGAATGGAATGATTTGGCCGTTAAGAGCACGTTCGCCATCATGTTTTAGTGAGGTCATTACTGCCTCAGTGTACGCGTAAGTAACTTGATAGGGGGTGGTGTTGAGGGGATGATAGTCTTAACAAGGCTTCCCAAGTATTTACTGAGTGTCTGCTGCTATTGGCGAGCACTTCGTACCCCTATGGGTACTTGGGAACCAATGAGAACCGTCTAGCCTACCACATGCACTTTTATCTTCTCGTTAAGCATGTGTGTGTTGCTGCCTGTCTTTTGTTTTTGCTCGCCCAAGCGGAAGTGGTTGGGGCGGAGCCTTCTTTATGGACACCTCCGCGCGGAAGAAGCAGAAGAACAAGCAGTAGTGGAAGGAGGAGGGGGCGAAAGAGAGTAGAAAAAGACAGACACAGTGAAACCACGTGGGAGCGAGCAGGACGGCGAGAAAGTAAGGAAGGAACACGATGGTTTTAACAATATGGCTTCCTTCCGCTTTGAAATAGTAGGCTTTGCATTTTTTCATTCCCCTCTTCCCTCCCTTTATTTGAATGTGTAATCAAGAAATAACGCCGTGCAACGGAGAAGGAACAAAGTAAATATACAGATATAAAGGAAGGAAAAAATCCCTTTATCTTTACTCGAGAGGGGATAAGAAGGAAAAAAGTTCCTTTTAAAAAAAGAAACGCTACATATTTGTTTCTTTGAAAAGGAGAATTTTGTGACGTCAAAGATTAGAAATAAAAGGAAGAGTGGAATGAAAAACTTGTAAACCGTAATTAAAATAGGCGAGCATATCACGTTTTCTCTGAAACAGAAAGCAACTGTCTTGTATTTTTATTTGCTCGTTACGCGATACGTACACCTATAATGAAAAGGATTTAATGTTATTCTTGACTCTTCTCGCAGTGTAATTGCGAGCTGTAACTTGTAGCTGAAATACAAGAGCACGGCCTACTATTTCTGGAGGAGGGAGACGGTTTGGCTGAAACACGAGTGGAGCAGGCTAAGAAATTTACGCAATTACATCTTCAATAAGAAGTTAATTTGCAAACTAGATAAATAATCGCCAACCCGGTTGCTTGTGTGCGGCTTGGATCGATCTAAAACAGGGAGAGGGCAGAATGTATAGAGTTAAATTCTTGCAGCTATAAATTGCTGGTATTCATTACTTTAGGAAAATAAGAGAGCTCTTACTCTGCGTTTTATGGAGTTTAAAAGGGTCTTTCAGTTTCAGTCTTCAGTATGATTATATCTACAGAGTGGACTTTCGTACTCCACTGCCTTACAAATATTTTGAAGGAGAAAGTACAGCACACATGTGTAGGAAGGATTGTAGTGAAACAGGGGAATAAATTTCAAAATTCTAGTCTATTATCTAGTCTGCTTCAGTTGTACTGTATACATGGCACTGACGGATCCTTGCGATTTAAAACAAGAATATTTACTGTCTCGTTTTAACCTGTCAATGCGAATTTTGAATACACGAACATAATAATAATAATAATAATAATGTTATTTGCTTTACGTCCCACTAACTATTTTTTCCGTTTTCGAAGACGCCGAAGTGCCGGAATTGAGTCCCGCAGGAGTAGTTCTTTTACATGCCAGTAAATCTACCGACACTAGGCTGACGTATTTAAGCACCTTCAAATACCACCGGACTAAGCCAGGATCGAACCTGCCAAGTTGGAGTCAGAAGGCCAGCACTCTATCGTCTGAGCCATTCAGCCCGGCGAATACACATGCAAGCAGGGTGAAGATGTTCTATCCATTTAAATATCAAAGACGGCATCTAGTTCACCTCGGATTCAGAATGTTTTGGCATCGTAACCCTCGAGGTGCTGACAAATTAATAGAGCAGAAAGAATATAATGAATGTCATATCTGAGACTGGTGTAAAACAAATACGAAAGCAGGTTATGTTGGCAACAAAAAAATTAACGAGACTGTTCAGAGACCAGAGGATGGTTGCCTAGTTGTACTTCCTCTTAAAACAATAATCACCACCACCACCACCACTGTCGAGAAACCAAAAGTGTTCAAAGAAACTGAAAATAGCAAGCGATCTAGTATCTTAAAGGCTAATATATAGAAAAGATTCGTGGACATTGAAAAAAAAGAACAACAATGCGACTGATCTAACCGGGATATTTTACTGGAGTAGCATGTTGAAAATACAATATTAGTACTTCTGGAGATAACGTTAAGAGATTTTCAATTATTATTATTATTATTATTATTATTATTATTATTATTATTATTATTATTATTATTATTATTATACTTCTCTACTATTCGCCGTTATGTCCTATATTATTACGTTCGAAGACATTGGTAAACGTACCCTATCCAGAATTGCAGCCTTAATGTCTTTAACGCTATCCCCTTCACATAATGGAAATATAAGTATAGGTGTCGTATCCTACATCTTCCTCTTCGTATCTTACCCTCCATGGTTGAAAGTCAGCGGTCTCAAACTCTCCGCTCGCGATCTCATGTGTCCTGGCAGGTAATAATTTTGCTCCCCGCGATATGGTTATTATTAACCATACTCACAAATTAAACAGAGGAAATGTTACACAATTATTTTTAATTTAAAAATAATACACGAGAACAATAAATATTCCTTACCTTAATAAATAATAACTGATATTTTCCATTCCCGCTTTTCTTGCTTCCGCTTATGGAGTATTTGATTTTGTCATTCCTCTGTTGTCTGATTACGGTGATAATATCGAGATATGCCATATGACTGATGCAAGATATCACTCGAATGTCATGACCAATAATTTGAGCCCACCAGGATCCCTGATTCACAACGAAGTTATATGGTAAACACCCGTCGAATTTTCGGCTCTTTTATTCTGTTATGTCCAGCAGAAATTGATCGAGCACGACATCTCACTCCTCAGGAAAAGGAAGCAGGCTCATGGCTTAAGGCTTTTCCGTTGGCCAATGTGGACACACTTATGGATAACACGAAGTTTAAAATCGCAATCATCTTACGTCTTGCTTGCAAAATATGCCAATCGCATAAGTGCATATGTGGAGCGGAAGCCGACGTGTTTGGCCACCATGCTTTAAGTTGCCCTAAAAGTGCTGGTGAATTTTCAAGGCACTGTTCAATTAATGACATTAAAAGAGATTTTACATCTATCGATGTCCCTTCTGTCCTGGAACCGAGTGGAATTAGTCGGACAGACGGAGGCAGATCTCTCATGTGGGATGTCACGCGTGTCGATACCTTGCCTCACACTTGCAAGGCTGCTGGTTCTGTTCCGGAATTGGCCGTGCAAAATATAAGGGCGAAATACAGAGCAGTAACGGAGAACTATATCTTCGTCGTATTCGCAGTCGAAACGATGGGAAGGCGGTGTCAAGAGGCTAAAGGTCTGATTTCAGATATTGGCAAAAACTTATCTGCAATCAATGGACACTCCTCTTAAACATAATTCCTGAGGCAGAGAATAGGAATTGCTATCCAACGAGGAAATGCTGCCAGATCGTTTCCGGATAACGCTCCACTGGACGAAGTCTTAGACTTTCAAGCCGGAGCGAAGCATCAAGGAAACCTTGTTCGAATAATCTCATTTTGTAAATAAGTATTTTAGAATAAAATGTACCGTAGGCCTTAAGAAGGACTGATTAACACTTGCTCAATACACAACAATTTCCCCAATGTAAAGTTGCTAATTTTAATACATTTATGTTATCATTTTCCTGCAGTATTCCTGAAGGACTTTAATTAGAATTACTAAACTTTGAATGCCATCCTTCGCTAAGGGAAAATTACAAAGACGCAGTCATACAGTATTCTACCAATTTGTCTAAAAGATGAGAATCAAAATATTCTGAACCTAGCCGAACAGGCTCTGTCTTCGTTCGGACAACATATTCATGTGCCCAATAATTGTTTTCTACAATGAAGCAAGTGGAACAGGCCAGTGATTTGTTTTCAGTTTTATGAATGGCATATTGGAAATATACTTCTCCTAACATTGAAATTCTCGTGTCACAAATGTGTGTCCAATTTTTGGTCAGAAACATAACAGGTTGCAAAGGGCTGCTCATTTCAACAATTACAGTGTGAACGTTTCACACACAGAATTTGCAATTTGTGTAATACGTAAATTATTATTATTATTATTATTGTTATTATTAATATCAGGAAGTTACCAAGATGTTTAGCGAAGAAAGAGGCATATAGAAGGCAATAGGAAGAGGGAGAAGTAGTGGGACAGGATACGTACTGACAAAAGAAAGTGTACATATAGAAAACTATTGTAGGGGGTAAGATAGATGGAAAGAGAGGTCAAGGAGGAGTAAGAATAAGAATAAGAAGAGTTTGTGCTCAGTTGAAAGAAGACGCTGAGGATAGAAGTACAGTGTGACATTGAGGATGTGGTTCCTTTGAAATCTGTCTGCAGAGAGATACACTGATGATGATGCATGTATCTTTTTACATACCTATATTAAGTACTTAGGCAAATAGGCGGCTGAGTAAAAGTTAGTTCCTCGTGGAAAATCATCACTTTTCCTCAATAATAAATTAACAAATCAATTATTCGTGCACCTCCCCACTCTCCCTCCAAGATCCTGAAATTCTACAGATGACCCTTCAAAAAAGCCTGAGTTTTGGACTCTTGGTTATTATTCTAGGCAATCTATTTGCTTCCCTCCCCACACATGATCCGAATATTAACACACTTTCAGCCTCCAAATATCTTCCTTTCTCATCCTTTGTTAGAGCTCGTCTTTTGCAAACTTATTGAAGCGAGAAACCTGCACAACGGTTATGCTATGAGTTTTCCACAAACATCAGAACCCCTACACTTTATGTTACTCTCGCTACAAATTAGTTTGCATTTAAACGCATTAGTGCCCGGAAATCTGGGGCACAATATTTATGATTACATCTCTCTAGGTCGGCCATATGGTCTAGTGGGCACGGTAGTGACGTTCCCTTTTAGCAGGAACCCCTTCCTCAAGTCAGGATCCGAGGGCTGATTCGAGGTCCGCTCAGCCTACGTGACAACAATTGAGCAGCTATCTGACAGTGAGATAGTGGCCCCTATCTAGAAAACCAAGAATAAGGGCGGACAGTATCCGTTGCACTGACCTCTCGTCACCTAGTAACATGCAGGCCTTCGGGCTGAACAGCGATGGTTTAGCAGGCCAAGGTCCATCAGAAGTGTAAGGTCATAGGGGGGGGGGCGGTAGCACCAACCTTTTGCTTGCAGCTTATGAATAAGCTGTGTCTAGTTCATCCAAATCTTCCTCCCTTACAGTAAGGTCATGCCTTTGCTGGCGAGGTGCACCATCTCCTCTGGTATGGGCTAGAATACATTTGTTACTTTCATTGACCTGTCTCAGTCTTATCCTTGGCTTTAACAATATGAAAGTGACCGAGGTATGAGTGATGTTAGTAATGCCATTCCTTATGCAGCCAGTCCCTGCTATGCATGGTGTGAAAATGACGCTCATAAGGTCGGCATTTCAGAGGGCTTGACAGACTTATAAATAATAACAGCAGCTTCTGGCTCGGTGAGGAAATCAACGGGAAACCACTTCACACCTCATTTCCCTAGTATGCCTCGTCAGTGACTCATAGGCTATATATGGCAGCTGATAGCGGAGCTGTGGAGGATCAAAGCAGCCTTCGGGCTGAATACCCACCATACATACAGTAAGGTTAGTCTGATTGTTTCGTCTGTGAACTCACTACTACCACCTTAAAAACACTAAGGGCCGATTGCAGAAACGATGACTAGTTTTAAGCCTTAGACATCGTCTACCTAAACAACGTCTAAATCATTCACGATCTTCCATTGCATAAACAATGTTCAGTCGATGTTTAACTAGATATCCCTTAAAGTTTCACTTTTGGTTTGAAAATGAAGACAGAAGTATCTTTCATGCAACTCTTTGCTTGTCGCAACCAATGAAATTCGTCGGTGCGCGCGCCGAACGCCAGTCAGCTGTTTGTCTTCCTACACATTACTCAAATATGGCTGAGCATGACTTGCCCACAGATAAGAATATCGCTTTCGGTGCAAATTAAATCTCATAATATTATCGACACTAAAGCGACACGCCACGGTACGGGGAAGTGTAGTTTTCATTATAATGTTGGTACAGTGAGTGTAATCTACTCATAAATACGATAGCTTCGACGAAGGGAAGATGAAGCAATAGTAATGTGTAACCGAGTGTGTTGTACGGGCCATATAGATGTAGCTTGCATTCTGGAGATCGTAGATTCGAAACGCATCATCGGCAGCCGTGAAGTTTGTTTTCCATAGTTTCCCTATTTTTACACCAGGCAAGTACTAGGGCTATTATTATGGCCACGGCTCTTCTTCCCCAGTCCTCTTTAAACGATAATCACCACCACTTGCCTTTTCCTATCTGACAGTTGCCGAAAACCTATGCGATTATATATATATAAAAATCCCATACAACCTACTTTTTAGTTTTCACTATTATGTGTGTTTACTTGGCAGTAAATATAAGTGAATCTCTCCCGGTTGATGTATGTGACAGCCCTCAGACGATCGGGACACGTCATTGTGATATGTATGTTGTCGAAGTGACCTATAATTCCATGGAAATTACCCCATGTATATAATAAAATATATCGATTGCCAAGAATTGTATTCAAGTTGACAGTTACCGGACTGTCACTTTGTCAGTCTCAAGAAACAAGCCTCTCGTAAAGCGGAACCTTATTTTTTGATTATCTCCCCGTGCATGTCAAACGAATTGCTGCGATTTAGCAGCGGGTGACCCACAGAGAGGCCGTCGGACTAACCTTTCTTCCCGGAATCGTCTCAACATGATAATGCAAATAATATATTTCACGGTACATAACCTCTGATTGTGATTCACTCCTGTCATTTGAGGTTAAACAGTGCTCTCGGCAGTGTTTAAACATGACCGGTTGAACATCGGTTTTAGACAGTGTCTAAGTGATAAATAACGTCTCTGTAATGCGGCAGTCATACTTAGGCATTGTTTAACCGTAGACATCGTCTAAATGCCGTTTCTGCAATCGGCCCTAATGGTCCACATACTTCATTTTCATATTCCTCCTCTGGAATTCACTCTCCTTTGATTCATTCAATATTATGATTCACTGCTTTTAATTTCAGGTTGCGAGTTATTTGACTGCAAGTCTTCAAAGCGGTGCAGTCTGTAAGAAGAAAGAACCAACAAAAACCACGGCGCAAAAGCGAACGCTGCTCAGCCTAAAGTAAGTGAGTAATGTTTTATTTTACCGGCAAGGTTACCTTCTATCTAACCAGCCACTGAAATACAGGGATATCCTTTTCAAAAAACATCCATTCACAATGTGTGAGGGACCTAAAAGATCCAAAAGTTTTACAATTAAGGCGAAAATAACCCAAAATATTAAAATTATGTACAGAAACGAAACACTAAATGATTCATCATTTACGAGTTCTCTAAGTAATGATTTAAGATTGTCACCGAATATTTTAAAATGTCCATTATAATTGTTTCCAAAGTCGTGTGCTGCATTCCAAGCTTTTTCAATATTTCCCACGTATGTTTCCAAATTGCACTCCCATCAGTTTTCTGGGCGAGTGTTATGTCTCACTCAGATATGGGGGTGCTCTTCCTTTCCTGGTGAACTTCCTTGGACTGGGATAAGTCTCTTTAGAATCGAATGGTTGGATCAAGAATAACAGCTGTCCGAGTCTGCTGGGGGGTGGAGGAGATACAGTGTACTTCTTCATACACTCTCCATTTCAAATCTCTCTCAATGCAGAGGCTAAGGCTGCTTTCACGCTATGATGGCGGATGTTCCTTAGCATTTCTACTTTGCAGTAGTATCCTAACACACGACCATTGCAATACTTAAATTAAATAAAAAAATGCATTAATTGAAATAAATCAAATGAGAGGAAGAACTATTAAAACTATATGTGAAAATAGGTAGTGCATAACATGTATTCATACAACATTATAGACCCTTATGACTTTCAGCTTTCAGTCTGAAATCCTCTGTTAATTTACTACTTACTTTTTTTTTTTTGCTATTTGCTTTACGTCGCACCGACACGGATAGGTTTTATGGCGACGATGGGACGGGGAAGGGCTAGGAGTGGGAAGGAAGCGGCCGTGGCCTTGATTAAGGTACATCCCCAGCATCTGCCTGGTGTGAAAATGGGAAACCACGGAAAACCATTTTCAGGGCTGCCGACAGTAGGGTTCGAACCTACTATCTCCCGAATACTGGATACTGGCCGCATTTAAGAGACTGCAGCTATCGAGCTCGGTTGTGAATTTACTAAACGGCCCCACAATCCTCTATTTGCAACTAGTGCTGTGTCATCATGTACTTCTATACCTCTTATCTTTAAACCGTTATAAAGTGAGTCTAACCATGGTCATATTGTTCTCCCTCTACTTCTCTTACCCTCCATAACAGTCCATTATTCTCCTAGGTAACCTATCCTCCTCCGTTCGTCTCACATGGCCCCCACCAGCGAAGCCGGTTTATGCGTACAGCTTTATCCATCGAGTTCGTTCCTAACTCATCCTCTATCCCCTCATTCAGTGTACCCTCCTACCACTATTCCCATCTGCTTTTTACCAGCATTCTCACTACTGTCATGTCTTTTACTTCTAATTTATGAATAAGATACCCTGAGTCCACCCAGATTTCACGCTCATAAAGCAAAGTTGGTCTGAAAACAGACCAATGTAAAGATAACTTGTACGGGAGCCCACTTCCTTCTTACAGAATACTGTTGATCGCAACAGCGAGCTCGCTGCATTAGCTTTACTCACTTACTATAGTTCATCCCGAGAGAACACACATCATAAATACTTGAAAGTATCTACCTGTTCCAGCTTTGTATCGGCAATCTGATATTCAGTTTTCTTGATTTCTTACCTATTGACATCAATTTAGTCTTAGAAAGGCTAATATTCATTACATACTCATTGCACCTATTTTCGAGTTGCAAGATATTATTTTTACACAATCTGCGATTAAGACTAAATCGTCAGCGTAGGCCAGACTGCTAATTACATTTCCACCTAACTGAATATCTCCCTGCCATTTTATACCTTTCAGCAGATGATCCATGTGAACTGCGAACAACAAAGGTGAAATATTCCAACTTTGTCCAACCCCTGTAAGTACCCTAAACCAAGAACTCATTTTACCATCAATTCTCACTGCAACCAAATTTTCTACATAAATGCCTTTGATTGATTAAATTTATTAACACTTGAAAAAAAAAAGATTACAAATTTTAAACTGATTTTTTAAAACCTCGCAGATTATGAAATGACACGTGGTTCCGCGACAAATACTCTGGGGCATTATTATTGGCTTCCTTCAGCGGAAACTTGGGCAGTTATCCACTTTTCTACTTTGTGAGCCACAGTACGCCTTTCAGTAAACGTTCAAAGTGAGGTGTAAAAAGATGTGAAAGGTGATATCATTTATTATTATTATTATTATTATTATTATTATTATTATTATTATTATTATCATCGATTTCAAGCGAACTTCCAAAGACCAGGAGAAGAAAGATACCTCGTTTTATTCCAGCGACTTGCCAACTGTGGAATTGAAGTTTCCGTCGTCCAAGAGAAATCAAAAGCGCTCTTCAGCAAAGTGAGTGAACATCTAAAAGCCTGTGTCCATTCCTCTCAACTCATAACTTTTTAATACAAGTCCAACTTTCTTCAGCCTTCTTCGATTTATTTCTTTATTGTGTGCGCAGCTATTTTTATCTCGATCAAAGAATAACTTGTTCAACTCTTCTAAATTACTTTTTTCTTGTAACGGAGCTGGCCATATTCTTCTGGCTTCCAAATGCTCCCCAGTATTAAAGAGCTTTGGAATCTGCGCTTTCGTTAGAGGAATGAACTTCTCGAACCTTGGGAATTTAGACTTCTAAGTGATTCTACAATAGAATTGCTGTTGGTTTCCCTCTTTACCAAACCCAGTTTTCTCAACCTCACTCGTCTGATTGGTTTGGCGCTCTTTAGTGTCGACTTGATGACAGTGAAAATAAGAGCACGAGTGTTTGTGAGTAAACCGCGGGCTATGCCGCTCTTACGTTATGAAGTGAGAGTAACATAAACTCTAGGGGTTCTTATGGACCATTCCCCTAATATTTATACAAATCTCATAGCATAACCGTTGTGGAGACTAGAGTATAGTTTTTGCATTCTAACCTGTTACTGCCAAGAAGAAAGAAGTCAAACGCGCCGTCCAACGTAAAGAACGCAGTTCCTTTTACGGCACTGATAACTCTTCATCGCAGTTTAAAGCTGAAAGGTTAATGGGAAAAGATCAGAGTGACATCAGGTAAACGTGTCGGAAGAGCTAATAGAAAGGTCGAGGGCACACAGAGAACAAAACTTCAAAACCATGAAAATTATGACTTGAAGACATCATTGGACAATACGTTTCCATTTTCGTATTAAATATATTGCTGTAGATGAAGTAACTATTACCGAGAAAGCTGGAAGTCGCATAGCTGCAAGCCAGTGGTCGGGAGATAGAGGGTCCGAATACCACCGTCGGCAGCGGTTTTTACGTGGAAAATCCCAGTTAAGGCCACGGACGCTACTTTCCTTCTCAATCCTAGCCCTTCCGCATCCTTCCGTCACCGGGGACCTTCTATATGTTAGTGCGACGTTCAATCACTAGTAAAAAAAGGAGAGTTAGCTATTACATCGTGTGATGGGCCTTGATTGTCTTCTTCTGTAAATAATTACAAAAACTTGCTTTTATTATCACATGACCAAAATGTAAACAAGTATTAGGAAATGCTCAGTCACTGATACAAAAATGAATATTGCGCACTGTTTCAAATCCTTTAATAAGATCATTTTAAAATTTACACTAATATAATCATTCCTTTAATTCAAGACTGTTGCCACTTGAAGCTGTTTTCCGAGTACTGCACAATACTGTTAACAATAAAAGCTATGTTATTCATGTTGCTTTAATGTAGGACTTCTACAGAACCCATAAAATATGACCGAATTGACCGACGAAAACAATATTTGTTTTGTTTTTCAAGAATTATTAACAAAGAAGGAAAAGGCAAATCAATTACATACCATCTACTCATTATCGGTGTAGGATGCTTCACGATGATAGAAGTCATGTCACGGAATTCTGGATCAGCAGTCGAGTTGCAGTTGAGTAACCTCTGCTTTGGGAGTAAAGTTTGTACAGTTAGTATCTCAGCTGTGCATAGAGCCTGCTGGACTGCAGGTCATTGATGTCACTGTGGATTGGTGACTGCAGATTTTCTGCTGTCCTGTGGAACCTTCTACCAGATCGCGAAATGCATGAAGATGTAAAAGAGCTATGTGACAGATAACTTTATTAAAGAGGCTGAAATCATTCTGCTGAGTGGCACGTCAATGTCCTTGTGTGGGGACTGTTTAACCACAGGGCAGTCCTCATCAAGTGGTTAAGCTCCAAGCTTCCAGAGAACGTTTTCCCACTGCTGAGTTTTTCCGGCGCTACTCGTCGGGTTTTCCTCGAAGGACAGCCTTCTACCTACGGTAACTCTCCTTGTGTTTTAACAGAGTATTACGATAATTACATTGTGGCATCTGTTAACCTGGTGGTTGTTAGGATATATGGTATATATTTGGTTGGAGTCTCCATTTACCAAAGTAATTTCCGAGGACTGTAAGTTCTTCACCGAGTAATACTTCCTCTTTTGCGTGTCCCGCATCAGTGATTCCACGTAAAGGATAATCTTTACCGTTCAACTTCACATTTCCCCTTCCATCTTGAATTCAGCTATCAGTTGTCTCGGACTGTATTTGTCATTCTGGAAGTTGTGGCTGCATTTATGGGTTTTGTCACGGTTACAACTTCATAGGATTCCGACAGTGCCAAGCAGAACCGGTACCACAAAACACTTCACCACAAGCCAGCCAGTTTCGAACCAGAAGTCACGATTGCGCGCAAGGATTTTTTTTAAATTTCACCAAAATCCTCGTTCTAATGTCGATTCTGGTATTATCAGATCCCATTCCTGAGGTGGCTACCTTAAGAGGACACAGTGTCTCCCAACTTGTAAGTGTAGGTCACCAAACGTGCGGTCCCTAGCTGTGGGTCCCACTGCATTCATTTACGCGTGCCATACTCTTTACCTTCAACTTTTCTATTCCATCTCCCTTGATGAAATCTTGTTCTCTTTCAACCGTTTTGCTGTCGAGTTTTCCAGACCTAAGGAGTCCCTCATTCTCACGCCCTGCGTCTCTGTCCTCTTTACTCTGCTGGTACCTTCCTTTGTTGAAGGGTCGGACCTTTCTAATTTTTCCACTGATACAAGTTCAGAGAAGATGGTTGTCCAGTAGTGCCATCTGCAACATCCTAAACTGCGTCATTTCAGACGCGCGCAGTCGGTTCATTGACGTCCACCTATCACATTTTACGACA
Source organism: Anabrus simplex (assembly GCF_040414725.1). Lineage (NCBI taxonomy): Eukaryota > Metazoa > Arthropoda > Insecta > Orthoptera > Tettigoniidae > Anabrus > Anabrus simplex. The sequence goes on along the minus strand of NC_090275.1, from coordinate 7,601,400 downwards.
TAACGTGTTTTCAATCAGAAATCAAGTACTTTAATTCAGAAAGGTACTTCTGTAAAATCCGGTCTCTGGTTTTTATTTCTATATTTGGATTCCATTTCAGTGCCAAGAAACAGCATCTAGTTACTGAAGCATTTGCTCACAGTTCTCTTATTATTCCTTCATTAGAAGAGATGTGACCGCACAATACCTTCAAACAGTGGCCTTGACCTTGTATGGCCTATAAGTTAGACGACAGAACGAGTAGGCTGTGTGGTTAGGGACGCGCAGCTGTGAGCTTGCATTCGGGAGGTAGTAGGTTCGAACCCAACTGTCGGAAGCTTACTCAGGCAGGTGCTGTAGCTGGAGTGGGGGCGGCCCCTTTCTTTCCACTCCCAGCCCTTTCCTAGAGCATCGTCGCCGCAAGACCTATCAGTGTCGGTGTGGTGTAAAAGCAATTTGTAAAGAAATATATATAAAAGCAGGAGAGATGGCGCTAAGAGCAGTGTTAACTTTTTCTAAGTCCCTTATCAGTGCTACAGCACATGAGCGTGACATCACTACTTTCGGACACGCCTACCGATAGGAGATGCCATTTTCAGATGTTATAGAGGGCGTTATGGGGCTATGTATAGAAGCCCTTGGAAGGTAGAATATACCCGTGGTATCCCCTACATCTCGTGAAAGCCAACTACGACGGGATCCCTGGGCATAGCTTCCACTTACCGTACTTGTACATTTTTTTAAATTTAACCTCTACATTTTCCATCTACTACTCGTGCCAAGCATTGCGTTGAATATTCTTTAGACAGTCCGAGTTTGACGAATTGTGTCTACATACCCTGCCAAACTTATTCTCCACTCTTTAAAATTTTCCGCCCTGTTCATTTGCCCAAACAGTTCTCGCAGTACTCTATTTGTCCACATTATCCAGCCATCTTCAACTCTCATTGCTCCAAATACCTTCCTTAAGATATTCCTTTCTCACCTAAGGAGCCATCCTTCATCTCTTGCAGTCACCATTTAGCAATTTCATCTATAAATAACTATAGGTCAGATTGTACGTATTTTAATCTTAGTATTCCTACTGATATTTCTAGACTGAAACTTGTTTTGCAAGACATAATGGGATCGGTTTCAACTTGTCATTCTTTCCTGTATTTCCACTGATGTTCTGTTACCAACAGTTCTTAATGATTGTAATCATTTTAAAACTTCGAATGTTTAGAATTCCTTTCTTTCAAACCTTACAGGATTATCTGTGGTGAATCTTATAATTTCTATATGGAGGAAGCTAACACTTTCCGTGTTACAGAACCGTGTTTGACTAACCGTAGTTCAGGTAATTGTGAAAGAAAAATATGAAATTAGGATGGAGTACTGTTATCATTTCGCAAATACAATTTTTTGTTCTTGGAGATAAATGTTTACACTATTTAAAAGTTCTATAAAGATTATAAATCATTGTTGCAAATAAATATAGATCGTATTTCTTTGACTGATTACATTATCGTTACATGATCTTACCACTTGGCAATGTTGGCCAGCCGTACTTGCACCTAAAGAGAATAATTCCCACCAGAAACACGATCCCCAGCATTGCGGTTAGCCTACTTAATATGGGGCAACAGTTATTAGACTGTTCTTACTGCGTCGGTTAGGGAACTGTATATTCACATGCTATCGTGTAATTTGTATCAGAAGATAGACATTTGAGTTCCACAAGAAGTTAGGAAGAGTAGGATTGTAATCCTTCCGAACTACTGAGTTTTTCTTTCTGTGAATACTTTGTTTCCCAGGGGATTTAAAAGAAAGAAACGAGATTTATGACTTTTTCTGTCTAAGTTGTTGGCAGACCTGGAAGGGAGGAGGTGGTGTTGTCATGGTAACCAGCAGTCAGGAGAATATGGCTGAACAAAGTTGAACGCCGTATATCAGCGGTGTCTTGTAGCTTTGAAGTCGTTAAGAAGGCAAATTGAGGAAGGCGAGTGTGAAGCGGAACTTGCTAGCGGTCTGCCAGCTTATTTGATACTCTCCTATTATTTTATCTCTTCACGTTCCCTTCCTCTTCCTTGTCGAGGAGAAGAAAGAAAAGAGGTGGGCCATTTCTTTACTTTATTTTTTACATATTTAAATTCCCATTTAAACTACTCCGTACCGCCTGCTTTCTTTAACTCCAAGTTATATTAAGATTTGATTTGTGTGAAGGAGTTTTCTGTTATACATTTGCTAACATTAGAGTACTCGCGGTCCAAATCTCTCACTTTGGAATAAACTTAGCGTAGTGGTAAGTTAAAATGGAGGGGGGATTCGCCTTAGTCTTTCTTTAGCTTGAGGGAGCGAAGAACGGAATATCACTGATCCGCAGCTCCAAGTCTCTATGATAATACATACATTTCGTAAAATAGCGGAAAATTTAAGATATCGAGACTTACATTTTGAATTAACATCTCACTTTTCACGTAATATAATTTCGTACAGCGATCTTCCGACAAATTTAGAGATGTGAAGTTTAAGAAACCGAAAACAGAAATATATGGTGAAGTTCATTTAAAAAATAATGAATTCACATATTGATAATTCCGATTTCCTTTTCCTTCTGAATTCCCATGTGACGCTGCCGGAATACAAAGTATAATTTAATATTTTAAAATTGAAATTTAGAATTTTCATCCCTAAAATATTACCTCATTACAAACCGTGTAGCATAACAAATCGTGCATAAGAATAGTACTCTTGATTTTACTACAAATATGATGATATTTTAAAAGTATTCACATGTTTTACTGATAGATAAAAATTTCAACTAATTGCAGCCACCTACCGCCACACTTTTACCGTTTTCTTTTTATCACTTTGAATTTATCGCACCTGCGTGCACTTGCTTTCTTATGTAAATTCATCAGAAAATCTTACTGAAACATCTTTATAGCTTCTTTGGAAATCTTCAGCAATACGGTGCTTTTGACAACAGAGCACGCTATCAACAGGAAATAACTGTGCTATTCTGATGAACTCGACAGCCGACATTTTGGAAGACTGCGGCACAAAGAGCTTACACAGAAAGATTAAACAGTATGTTTCCGTGCTGAAAATCTTAATCCTTGGATAAGTTATAGCTAGATCATGGCGTAATCAAAATCGAATATCTGTGTACTTGATTTGTTTGATAATTCTTCATGTTTATTATTTTTAACTGGTATAATATTGGAGTAATTCTCAAATTAGTCAAAATAAGTACAAGTTGAGCCCCAGATTTTCTTATGTTACGTGGTGGTGGTGTAAGTCTGTTCGCACTGTAATACATACAGCAACAATATTCAGCGTGGCGAGGCGACAACCCGCTCTACAGCATTGATAACACAGTGTCATTAAATTTGAATTGCTAGGATTTTAGTAGGCAACTTTTCCGTCCACGTCGTTAATGGTCTATGCATATCTTCCAGGCGTTTTGATAAGAGCAAACATTTCTCCCCATCACTTATTAAAGGTGAGTAAATAACAATTTTTTTATTGGTTATAAACCCTATTAACTACTTCTATGATTTTCGGAGATGTGGAAGTGCCAGAATTTTGACCTGCATGAGTTTTTTACGTACCAGTAAATCTACCGACGTGGGGATGACGTATTTCATCATTATCTGACTGAAATGGGATCGACCCAGGTGGTAAGGACCGCGATCTACCGTTTGAGACACACTTCCTTTAAATTAGGTTATATTTAAATATAGGATGTATCAGAACTCAGTACTTCAACTTCCAGAGGTGATTGAGGAGACTAAAACAACATTTTTTTGTAAATAACAAGTTGTTGTTTCGGTCATCAGTCCATAGACAAGTTTGATGCAGCTCTCCATGCCAACCTCCCTTTTCATTTCTAGGTAACTTATACACCCTATATCTACTGTCCCTTATTCTGGTCAAATTTCGCCAAATCGCTCTCCTCTAAATAATTCTATTCAGTATCTCTTCATTCGTGATTCGATCTACCCACCTCACCTTCAACATTCATCTGTAACACCACATTTCAAAATCTTCTCTTCTCTTCTCTTCTCTTCTCTTCTCTTCTCTTCTCTTCTCTTCTCTTCTCTTCTCTTCTCTTCTCTTCTCTTCTCTTTCTTTCTGAGCGAGTAATCGTTGATGTTTCACTTCCATACAATATCACGCTCAAGATGAAAGTCTTCAAAAACTTATTTCTAATTCCTATATCAATGTTCGAAGTGAGGAAATTTCTTTTCTTAAGAAACGTCGCATGTTATGCCCCCTTACTTCTGCCATCGTAGTTATTTCACTACCCAAGCAACAATATTCATTTACCTCCCTTAAGACTTCATACCCTAACCTGATATTTCGTTCATCACCTGACTTTAATCGACGCACTCCAGTACTTGTGTTCTTCCAAGCGTTCAGTATTACGCATTCAGACTCCCAGGAAGAGCTCGTCGCTGCGTGCACGCACGACAGTCTCCAGAGCATGTATTGAAACAGAAAGACGCACTTACGAACAGCTTTTGCAATTAACACGTTGATAGCCATGGAGGACAACAGTTTCCAGTTGCAGAGCGTAAAAATAAAGTATCAGTCCGCAGAGAAAAATTCTGAAGAAAGTTGGCGCCTTACGTGTTAAATACACATGTAGTAGTTTTATTTCACAACCACCTCAAAATTTACTTCAACTATTGATTTTAGACCTATGGTTTATTAATGTTAAAATATCTATTTTTCTCTCTTCTATTGTCCCTTAAGGATAGAGTATTGAATTTTGATTCGCGCTGCACATGAAGTTAGGTAATTATTATGTAAGAAATGTTTCGATGTAAGTAAATGTAATGCTACAGTAATTGACATAAAAATTCTTTACCACGTAATACATGAAAATAACATCAACTTGATTTGATTACATATATCGTGGATCCTTTGTCAACTAACAGTTATTTTCATTGTAAGCGAGGTGTTATGCAAGAGTTGAGATGTTCCAAATATTTTTACCTTGTAACATAAAATATTTTATTTCTTATTGTCCTGAACTTATTCACATGTATGTAAATAATATTAAAATGAACATATTATACCCATTTCAGGACCCGCCATTCAAACAGGTGTTAGAGAACCGACATCTCTGAAGAATGAGTCGGTATAAATATTTACTCGTCCACATGCTGCAGTCTAGCAAGTAAGTAAGTGTTTAACATGAAATGGGAAATTTTCTGATGGTATGTTGGTATAATTGGAGTACAATAAGTAACTACAGTATCGTGACGTTCACTTTACACAATATTTTGAAGATTACAATACTTACTTACGCAACAGCCACAGAAAGTGATATTTTCCGTTATGAGTGAAAGCGAGTTTACAGTACGGTAAAGTGGCATTTTCCGTACTCTTTTGAGTACTGGAAGAAGGCAGTTACGCCATAGTATTGAATAGACATCTTAGAACCCCGCCAAAGTTCTGTACCCGGAATGTTTACATGGGTGAGTCCATCCCAATGGTTCTCAAGCGCATGTGTGCCGTCATATCTTCACGATATGTTTTTTGGACTACATGCAGGGAATAAAGCGGACGCTGAGAAGAAATTTGTTCTCTTTTCAGTATGGAACATCGTCTGTACCACAGGATGAATCTGTATATTGTCAGTTATTCTATTAACATTACGGAACATCGTCTTTACAACACCAAGCATCTGCACGTTGTTAGTTGTTCAAAACCTCGAGACGGTTGTCGTGATGAAGTTAGATAAATTTAAACATGTGTTCACGAAATTTAATTTGTTCGAGATAGTAGTTTATACCACGTCGAATTGGGCACTTGGATTTTGAACACTTACCCACACTAATGCCAGCATGAAAACAGTCAGTAGTGTAAAAATGTGTTGAAGCATTTGTGATATGGGTAAATTTAACAGTGATTGTGAAGTATGACAGTAGATGTCCACGCACATTCGGACAGGACATCTTGGAACATAAATGCGAGTTACTTTGGAATGGACTGCCAAATGCAGAGAAGTAACATAAAAATTAGTATAAATATTCAGTAATTTTGTTAATAAGACAATATTATTGTGTTTTACGAACTACGACATGTGTGCGTTTATCCTTGACATATTATGGTCAAGTTACATTTTCTTTTATGTTCATTCATCGGGTTACGGTTTCTTTTATGTGGTTCATCATTTTCAACTTGAGTGTGTTTAAACATGAAGAGTTATAATACAAAGTGTAAAGCCGATATACAAAGTTGTAATCACCTTATGGTGTTAGATCTCGAACAAGTTCGAGGTGATCGTTTCGCAAAAGTGAAGTGCAAATCTTTAAGTTCATTTCATCGTGGCTCGAGTTCATCAGAAATAAGGCATCATATTAATAACCTGCAAGATTTCACAACGACGTCCACATCTTTCTTTACCTGGATTCGACATGTATAGGAGTTCGATGACGACCAACCAACCAGCAATCATTTTCAATTCCAATATGGAAGCTTACAGTAAATCATGGAGGGGAGCTCAAGAGCAACACATGTCTTAAAGGACTTTCAAAGGTATAGAAATAAGGTACGAATCTCGAAAACCACCATGACCACAGGGTGGGGGCAGAATAACTAATGCGAGTTCGTTTTATCACACTTATTGTCTTAAGTGAAATGAAATCATACCTCATTAAATTGCCACAAATTTCAGCATAACATTTGATTACATAATAGTATAATTTCGTGTGGCTATTTCTAGCCGAGTGCAGCCCTTGTAAGGCAGACCCTCCGATGAGGGTGGGCGGCATATGCCATGTGTAGGTAACTGCGTGGTGGAGGATAGTGTTGTGTGTGGTGTGTGAGTTGCAAGGATGTTGGGGACAGCACAAACACCCAGCCCCCGGGCCATTGGAATTAACCAATGAAGGTTAAAATCTCCGACCCGGCCGGGAATCGAACCCGGGACCCTCTGAACCGAAGGCCAGTACGCTGACCATTCAGCCAACGAGTCGGACATTTGATTACATGATGACAGGGATGATTATTTCTTTTTGTATATTTTGTAGTTGCATGGAGATGTTGATCTAACGTATATGTTTCGAGTTCTATCGTGAGTGTGAAATTGAGATTCAGAATATATTTTTTATATGCAACGTTCTCAATGGGTGCACTTTGGTGACGGTACACTACATGTACATTAACGTAACTTAAGCTTATTTTGGACTGTTTAACTAACATACAAACATATTTATGAATTGCGTGGATGAGTGTGATATCAGTAATTTAAGCATATTTGACATGTTTTCATAAGATGGCTATAGAGTAATAAAATATATGGTTTAAAGGTTTTTGAATCAAAAAATAAATGGCATTGAAGTGACAGTGAGTGCTAATAAAGTGAAGAACTTAAAAAGTGAAATATAATAAAAAATGAAGTGAAGCCACAGTTGAATTTAAACGTTATGTTGTGTTATTCATTTGAAAGATAAAGGCAAGGTGAATTATTAACCAATAACGCTTATGCCATACCGCAGATAGCTATTATGTTTGGTATACGCTGGATTTGTGATGCAATGCCATTTTTTAACATATTTGTCTTTCATAGTATATATTTACATTCTTGGATATTGTTTTATTCTTTTTTATTTGAACTATAACCTTCTCTTTTTGTACCTAGCCATCCCATGCACTCATTGTTCCATATTGACCCGTGACGACCAGAGATTTCATGCTCACCTATATTCCTAATTCCTTTTAGGATATATCACAAAAGTAGAGTAAAAATTCCTCATTCCGTTCACGACATTTGAAAGAAGTGACGTAAAACTTCACTGGCAGTTGTATACAATATTTAATTTCATCTAATGGTGAATGTACTTATTTCAAATCCAATTACTTTAATTAATTCTTAATTAATTTAATTATAAACAATTTTGATTTGCCTTGATGAAAATCGTCCACGTTTCATTCATGCATTGACGTCTTGTTGTTTTGCTATGAAGGGTGTAAAGCGTGTGTACGTACGGTTATGTTGTAATGAAACATAAAACTATGTTATTTGAAGCAGCGAACAGACCGCTAAACTACCAGAGTCATAAACATGGTCCTCTGGTCCCGATGTAATTAAGGTAATACGATATTTATAGTTTGGAAATGAATTAACCTACACGTTAGTTAACATGGCGATGGCGGCAGATTACTTGAGCTGGGGATACACATACCCCATTTTTACTACAGACGGAGACGGTGGTGCAATCAGGTGGAGAAACTATTCAGCAAGGTTAAGTTTGGTGTTCCGCACTTGTTTGAGTTCGAGAAGAAGGAAATTACGTCATATTATGAAATAATGATGTTTTGAACCACACCTAAGGTTGCTCCTCAATAGTAAAGTAAACTTCCTCATTCTGAGATCAGGTTTCATGCCGCTTGACTCTTTATCTAGTGAAAAAGCTGCAATCTACAAGTTAAAATTAGATTTCAACACAGCATTATGCACGTCACAAAAAAGCTGGTTATTCCATAATGCGAGTGCTCAAGAGCAACGAGAGCTGTACTACATACAACTTATTGTGAAATAAATGGTAACTCTTATTTTATGATGCACTAGAAGTGCCTCGTTGACCTTCCCTCGTCCTGCAGCTCCACCGAAGAGGATTACAGTTAATCCTACATAAACTAAGGTATTGATTTTGGAACAGTTCAACTCTAACATATTTCCCAGAATCGGAAATCGCATTTTATTAGCTTTAACTGGAATAACAACGTAAAATGTTTGAAGTGGAATCCATTGAATGAAGGATGCTTCAAATCAGTGCTGATCTTATATTTCACATGTTGGAGAATAATGATCTCCAATCATATTGCGTTTGTTCCGCAACATTGCTGTGCCCAGTTACGAGAACACTACAGAACGGCAAGCATAGAGCTAAGTGGCTCAGCCATAGCCCCACACTGAATGAGGCTGATGATCCAAATCTATCAATCACCTCTGATCTGCATTTAGGACAGTTGTTTATCAAGTAGTATATTCCGAGTTGTCGGTGGAGAGATGGCATTAGTAGACGAATAAGTTTGTAACTTTACCCTTTTGTCGGAAATCACCCTAAAAATCTATCTACTTCTATTTGGATTTTTTCTAGTTCCCCAATCAAGTAACTCTGGTGAGAGACCTATAGGACATCTTAACAGACACTTATATGCCCTATCCTCTACACCCTTACTATGCCCTGATAACAATGTGCAGAAATCTGTACCCTTTAATTTTAATGCCGTTTATGTGACTACAGCTAGTTACTTACAGTGTTCCCCACAAGTTACTGTCACCTCATAAACACAGCAATAAAAACTCAGAGAACTTTTCCTCTTTGTGAAAGATACACCCTGACGTTTCATGCCATTTAATATAGTACCACTGCCTACTCTCAATCTTACAACATTATTGGGATATTTTGGCAGTCTCTCATAAATTTGTGACTTACTCATTACTCCATATAGTGTGATGTCATCCGAAAAACATCACTTCTGATTGCAGCTCTTTACTCACATTATTTATATATATATATATAAACAAACATAACGGTCGATTAATACTGCCTTGAGGAATTCCTCTCTTAACGTTTACAAGATGAGATAGTGCTTCACCTCTTCTAATTTTGTGAGTTGTGTTTTCTAGAAAAACAGCCACCCATTCAGTCGCTCATTTTTGCTGGTAGTCTCCCAACAAAAGACTTGTGATGCACGCCATTTGTCCTCCAGAATCTGAATCAGAAATGTCTGATAAATCTTGCTTAAATCCTAAAAGTCAATTGTATGACTAGTATTACTGCATTTGTGAAGGAAATATTGCTGACAACCTGTAACATGAATGGACTGAAAATATTCAGTCAGGTGTTCCATTTATTGTTTCTATCAGGTCATTTATCAATATTACACAAGTGTTTGTCGACCTACTGGGAGACGTCTGGTTACGTAGCTCTGAGCTTACATTCGGGGGATGATGGGATCGAGTTGCCCTGAAGATGGTTTTCCGTGGTTTTTCATTTTCATACCAAGGAATGCTGAGGCTATACCTTAGTTAAGGCTACGGCCGCTTCGTTTCCTATTCTATCCTTTTCCAAACTTAGGTCGCCGAAAATCTTCTTCACGTTAAGCAAGAAAGAGAAGTGTTTCCTTTGTAGAGATACAGGAAGACATCACACTTTACACAGCGTCTTTTGGTTCTACTAATGCATGAAACACTAACGAAAAGGAAATGTGGATGGGTAGGACACACATAAGGAAAACAGTACTCTCCAATAGAAGGAATCCAAACCGAAGGAGGAAGCTTGGAATACCTTGGAACATTTTGAGGTGAACGATTAAAGTGGAACTGATTGAGACTGGGAAAACATAGGATGAAATAGAAGACCTGACTGCTTTCCTGAATGCAGTTTACTCCATAGGGGAAATAGGATTTAAATTACAATAGGTTAACTTTCATCGACAAATTGTAGGCCTGGCACCTGCCGCCCAATAACAGAAACACACTCTGCGAGGCCCGCACAAACATTGTAGTCCGTGTTTGATTCTATAATTCGTAAGATTAAAAAAACACAAGCCGCATGTTCGAGTGGACCAAGCAAGAAAAAAGCGATAGCGTCCTTAGTTATTCTATTTTGGACCTTCATCACCGTGGACGTGTCAACCAACCTACCCGAAATGTCTACGAGTGTTTTGCCAAATTACTGACATCCTTCAAGGTTGAATCTTTTACTACTGTACGGCCACGACATTCACCGACACGATGCACCCAGAATATGTTTTGTTTAAATCACATAGCTGTTACAGTGCGAGCAGTATTATTCACAAAGTGAGTTAAAAGCGAGCACTACAGTATATTTAGCTGCGTGGAGTACAACATCTGTCGCGGTTTGTGGCGTTATAAAGCAGCGCCTTCATTGTGAACTAATTCTGTTTATATAATGCCAGGCCTGCCCTGAAAAATAAACTATCGTATTTCCAACTGACGTCCTAATTTTTTATGCATAGAATGTTGGGCTTGAGGTTTCAAGACTGCGGGTCCAAATCCCACCAGAAATAATCGGATTTTTGAAGGGCGGGTAAAAGTACATTCTACACTCCATTTAGCAAGATGTAAAAGATTTCTGGTGACATATTTGGTATTTATCTGAGAAAATGAATGAAAACTCAGCCCTACGAAAAATCTGTGGCTCTAACATTTGGTAGAGTGAAAACAGAACTTCGAAATTAACATGCAAGCAGTCTACATGCTTACAAGTAGAAGTGGCTGAACGAGGTAGCTGGGGCTGTTATTATTATTATTATTATTATTATTATTATTATTATTATTATTATTATTATTATTATTATTATTATTAGCTGACGTGCCCGTGCTTTGCTAAGAAATGTGCAGTTCGCAAACAGACGTGAACACTCCTCTGCCGTTTTCCGTTAAGTGTGCACACTGCTCGTTCCCATCACCGCCTCGGACTAGGGATCGAATAGCTGGAACACCTTGATGAACCAGTGTGTTACGTACCAATTGTTACCATAAAATTCACGAACCAGTGGAACGGCATACAAAAAAAGAAAGGAAGTTATCTAACTCCCCAGCTACTTCCCGCCAATAATCATGTATGCTGTTTTACTCGGCACGCAGCAGTAATCCCATCTACCGGAGATGAATGGCAGTGGAAGAGAGAAACACATCACAACAAACAATGGTCATAAGCTTACGATATTGTAGACCTTCACATTTAGTTTTCTTCCGACTGTGGGAAATTAGGCAGAGAGAGATCTTCCTTCACTCTTGTCTTCCTTTACGATTTCTCTCATTTTTGTAATCATCGTTAATCTTTTCCTCGTCGATATGAACCAATGGCAACACGGTTTTACACCTGAAGACAAACATGACAAAAACCATAGCTAAGCAACAAAAGTCAAAAGTCATGAATTCTGTTATCAAAGTCGGTACAGTAAAACTGCATTAAGACATAAATGATCGTAAACTGTATTCTCTATAACATTTCTAACGTAGTACTTTTAGATACGACCAATAACATAGGTATTTCAAAATGAAATTTTAGCCCCCTTCCCCTAAGCTACCATTTCATACAGCTTGTTATAACATTATTTATAAACCGGGGGAGTTGACCGTGCGGTTAGGAGCGCGTGACTGTGAGCTCGCATCCGGGAGATAGTGGGTTCGAATCCCACTGTCGGCAGCCCTGAAGACGGTTTTCCGTCGTTTCCCACTTTCGCACCAGGCAAATGCTGGGGCTATACTGTAATTAAGGCCACGGCCGCTTCCTTCCCATTCCTAGGCCTTTCCTGTCCCATCGTCGCCATAAGACGTGAAGCAAATAGCATTATTTACACTTATACTGCAGCGCCTTATTCCCAGACTTAAAATACCGTTTTCCATTAAATTCCGTTTATCCATTTTCTCGTGGCTTGGCGGTGATATGGACTTAGCAACAAATATTGAAATTCATGAATACTTCTGTTATCAAAAACGGTACGGTAATAGTGTACCAGTCATAAATGATCGGACATTTAATTGTATATAACTTTCGTAATGTAGTAGATATTTGAGAATTAAATTTTAGGCCTTCCCCTAAACTACCATTTCACTCAATGTGAATAAAATTGTTTATAGTCTACATTGTAGTGCATCATTCCCCGACTTGAAAAAACTGAATTTCATTACATTCTCTTCAGCCATTTTCCCGTGATACCCGTGCAGACAGACAGACAGACAGACAGACAGACAGACAGACAGACAGACAGACAGACAGACAGACAGACAGACAGACAGACAGACAGACAGACAGACAGACAGACAGACAGACAGACAGACAGACAGACAGACATTTCCATCTATAATGGAATATATATGTATCTTTTGTTTTAATTTTCAATTTTGCAATATTGACCTGCCCAAATAATATACGGTTCTCGAATTTTGTACGTCAAAATGTTGATATCATTGCTGTAGATTCAGAGCCTCGTTAAGAAACGGCGACATTCAGAGCTGGTAAAGAAGAGAGGACAGATATAGACATGTAATTACGGTCGTGGAGGAAGGTGAACCTTAACGGCCGTACGGTAATGACACTGTTCCGCTGAGATGGACACCAAATAACTCAATGATATCATCAGTGGCATCATACAGGCATATCAAATTAGATGTTGATCCGCTTTGCGAGCGAAAATTGCCAAGTATACTTCATTCATACAGTCGTAATTGAAAAAAATAAGCGGTCTATCCCCTTGGGGGAATAAAGAACTGGAGAGGACAATGGATGTGTAGTGAGTGGTTCTCTGACTCAGTACAAAGGAACCTATGAGGGGGCGTCGTAGATTCGCTTTGAGTATGCATAACGTCCGTGTTGTTCAGTTCAGTACTTAACAACAAAAATTATCAACTATTATCGAAGATTATTCAACATCGCTGAAGGTTTGATAACATAGGAAAGGCAAATCGCATAAGTCGTTCTTGGACTCTTAACTCTTAAAAAGAAGAGAAACGGGCAATAAACCATAATTTACATGGGGAAAATATTAATGTAATTATCTCCAACATCGTTTTAATGTTGAAAACACACAAAGTAGGTGTCTTCATACTACGAAAAACGTAAAATTAAGCAATTTCCTCAATTGTCCGAAAGTTGAAGGGTTAAAGGGCCCGAAGAGGTTTCAAATTGTGAGTCTTGGATAGCGCTATCGAAGTAAAAAACATTTAGAAAATCACTTCCGACGTAAATAAAGCTCCGGAAAAACAGCCCACAAACTTGTTTCCTTTTTTATTAAAATCCTAGACAAATTAACTTATTTACATAATTCTTTCTGTAATATGTTCCTTGGTTGAATACCCTCGCGAGGTTTTCGATTTTTTGAAAAATGCCCACACCGAATGTAGTTATAAGAATTTTAGCGAAACTCTACATTGACTCACATTAGCGCTCGTAGTGGTGCTAAAGTGAAACAATACATTGACTCACATTAGCGCTCGTAGTGGTGCTAAAGTGAAACTCTACATTGACTCACATTAGCGCTCGTAGTGGTGCTAAAGTGAAACTCTACATTGACTCACATTAGCGCTCGTAGTGGTGCTAAAGTGAAACTCTACATTGACTCACATTAGCGCTCGTAGTGGTAGAAGAAATAAACTGCCAATCTAATCCACCGGATAACGGTGATTAAGAAAAGGATTGAAATTTTTATATATTCTTACACTTAATTATATTTTATTTACCTAAAATTCGTAGCTCATATTCCTAGGATGATTTTAACATTGAGCTGCTTGTCTGAAGGGCAGGAACTGTGGATTTTTGCGCTGTATTTACTGTTATAACATCGTTTGAGGAGGTTAGGACATATTGAAATTACTCACATTAATAGAAACATGGCAGCAATGCAACGGAAATTCATACCTCATTACATGGAAACATTTTGGGAATTAATCGTCATAAAGTGATAGTGTTGCCGTACAGTAATGAACATAAAAGGCTGTCCACTTCTTTCCCGTCCAATCTCCTCGTTCGCTCTCTGGTACTCTACCGATTCCACTGAATATACGCGGGAATGTGCCACACACAACACATCAAGACGGAGCCATTTTTGTCCTTTTGATTCCCCGCAATCTCGACATGCTTAACGGCCTATCGGGCACCGTTAATACTCGAATTCCATTGGTCAATTCTGTCAAAGATTTGGCTATTGTTTGCTCAATTAGAACATGTTTTAATTCACATTCAAGACGTTTGAAGACTTGTCGAGTAGTGCAAGTGAGTTTACAAGAAAATATGTGAAATATTAAGAATTGCTGTGAAGTCTTGGATTTGACGTGGGCTGCGAAAAGCCAACAGAAGTTCATGTTACCTGTATTTTCAACAGAGTTAGCTTTTTTGAACAAATGTGCGTGCATTCGGAGAATAAAAGTGTATTTTTAAACAGTCTTTAAGAAAGTCCAGACTCAGCTGACACTACGTTTCCCAAACTGAGGTCCGTGACACTTACGAAGCCAGTCTCTGAACATGAATTGCGGTAAAACTTCTCTGTCTTGGCGTCACTCTCTGAGCGATACGAGAGTGCCGTGCCTCACGTCTGTTACTGCATGGAACGTTATGCAGTGAAATTGCAAATAAGACCACTTTACATCAACATAGGAAGGAAATAATATTTCTTTCTTATCTAGAAACATACGTCAGCCTCAAAATGTCTACACGTATGTGGTAACTAACTTCGCTGAAAGTGATATACTGACAACAAGTTGCGACATATTCAGCCACTCTTTTTCTGACTTCCTCCTGCTCTATGCTCATCAGTCCTTTAACTCTTTTTAGTTATAATAATATTAATAATACGTTGCCTCTGTGGATCACTGGTATAGTGTCGGCCTCCGGATCCCAAGATAGCGGGTTCAAACCCAGCAGAGGTACTCGGATTTTTGAAGGGCGGAAAGGAGTCCATTCGACACTCCATGTCGTACGATGTCGGCATGTAGTAGATCTCTGGTGACACGTTTGGTGTTTACCCTACAAAACTCATTAAATCTCAGTCATAGACGCCCAAGAGAATTCCGGTTTACTAGGTCTGCCATCTGGTAGGCCTAGAGTAAAACGGAACGAGCGGACTGTCAGATGGCGTCAATTCCAAATGTCTGCACACGGTAGCTGAGGCCATACGATTATTATTATTATTAATCACAATAATAGTAGCTAGCGATCGTCTGAAGTACTGCCACCTAGACAGTCTGCCTACTAATTTGGTATTTCTGATTGTGCTGCTACCTGTTAGGGAAAGTACAATTCCACTGGACAGTTCTTGCGTCTGAGTTAATACAATTTTGTCTTGTGACAGCAATGATCTTAAACAAGCAACAAGAACATGGAGTGCTAAGGCTTTCGAATACTCTTTAAAAATAGAATACGACAATCGTAATCGAACCCTGGAACTACCACTGCTCCATCCTGTTGTCGAATGTTCTTTTCTTCTTTTTACCAGTTTTTATCATGTTCTCTGTCTGCTGTGCGTTCTGTCCAAACGAATTCCCAGACTTCGTACGGCTGCCATGGTGTCATATCGTAACCATGGCGAATGTGGTTAGTTTTCTTAACTGTAACTTCCTTAGTTATCTCCTAAGTTGTCCTCGTCAGGGCCGTTCGTTCCAGAACCTCTACGTTGTTTCTAAATTGGCGAACTGGCTAATCATCGAACAGCACCTCCCTCTCAGTAGCTTCGTGTATTAACATCCACGTTGATAAAAAAAATCCCTCCTTCCTGTCATCCCGTCTTTATTCACGTATTCCTTTTCCCACCCTAATTTCTCCGTAATTTCTCTCCTACATTCTTTGGGGCGACAGATATTCAATGCCGTACATATCTAGCTTAAAGCTAGGTGCAGCGATATCTTCAACTATTACTTCCCTTAACGTTCATAGCAAAATAAAAATGAAGAGGGCACAGGATACAAACAGTCGCGGATAAAATCGTGGTCTTGGTCAAGAATTGAAACCAAGACCCTTTAAGCCGAAGATATAGCCGTTGAGCATGCATTCAAGGACTATGACATCTTCTTACCTTCTTCAGTTTTTATTTATTGTTTGTTTTTATTTGCTTTAATTTGCGTTAATATCATTACTTTTGAAATATATTTATTTCTCTCTCTTTGTATTTATTTTGGCTATCTTCATTTTCCTTCATTTTATCGCTTCCTTATTATTTTAAATCATTTTACTTTCATTATGTACTTACATTATAACCTTCCTCTTGACCATATTTTTCTTTCTTTCTTTGTCCGGCTAATTGGCTGAAGAGTCAGTGATTTGGTCTTCGGTTCATAGGGTCCCAGGTTCGATTCTCGGTTGGATATGGAACTATGCCTATAGGACTGTATGCCTGCTTCAGTAGACACCCCGTCCTCATATACACACAGCACAACACAGTCGTAAAAATGAATACATCCCTATACATAGGTAAGTGACAGGAAGGGCATCCTGCTGTAAAACGAGGTTACACAGTTCTCACTCCGGCCCTGCAAAGGTACGGAAGAAGAAATTACTTCCTAATTGTTGCACGTTCTCCTCTTTATCAGTTTGTATATTAATACTTTCCCATTTTCTCTCACTTTATATGTAAGCCTACTGTAGTTTTTATTTATTTTTATTCCTGTTTTCTTCCTCCATTTAGTTTCTTCCTCCTTCGCTTACTTTTATTGCACCTTACTCCTCCCATTACGGCCTGTTGCTTATTCAAAACGTTCCCTTTAATAAGGTGATCCTGTTCACAAATAAGGAAGCTATCAAACTCAACCATTCGTATAGCATTCATATTAGCCGTCTATTTTCCAGGGAATAAAGTTTTATATTCCAGTAAGTACCACAATTACGGTACAGCTGTGTCCCCGCCAGCCATAAAACTACACAGCGTATTTACGATGATGAATGAGCAAGACACGCCGAGGTTTATGTCTTTCCAAAGTACAGTCGATAGTTCCTCACCAAGCTGAGTGCTAAGTGAATTCTATTTTTATAACGTGGCTTTCAATCAAAGTTTATAGTTCTGAATTCAGAATGTCGAGTTGCCGCTGAGGTGGTGTGTAACATAAATGGATACCGATTTTAATGCTCTTGCATTCAGATGGAAGTTCTGCCAATTGCTGAACCTCTAGCGCTACTGACGGGAAAGAAGTATGAGGTACCTGTAACTCGGCCGGCAGAGTAGGAGAGGTAGTGGTATACAATTTCGAATTACTGCATTGCGTGCCAGAAGCCCGAATTTAATTACAAACCTCTCCGCACGGTCCATATGGAGGGAGAGTGTGTGGCACTGTTGTTGGCGATTCATCCGTCGGATGGCGATATCAAACATTGAGCAGCCACTAGTGTTTCTCGATAGAAGTAGGCTACGCGCCGAAACTGGGTTTCACCCTATTTTCATCATCATCAATAAGGAAGACCCACATCGTGCCTCACCAAAAGTCACTGCCAATCAAAATCAAACCAGGTATATTGGGTATAAAAACTTCTTAGCAGAAAGCAGGAAGGTTCTGAGTTATATGACCACCAAGTCGAAGGAAGAATTTGGGGTGTACTTAAATATGAAGACTAATATCAGATCACGGTAGCAATAGAGGCATAACGATTTAGAATAGACTTTAAGGACAAATAGAAGTACTTGAGAATTGATTCCCCTTATAACACTGATGAGGACCTCAACACTGAAGAAAGCGGTTAGAAAGAAAGCAATGGTAAGTTTGAAGCCGAACTAGTGACTGCGAGGTTTGTGTTACTTTCTATTCCTCTCTCTATCAGTTCCTATATTTATACTTTTCGATTTATTTTCATCTTTATATGTATTACTTTCTCCATTTTTTGCCGTTTTCTTTCTCAATTTAATTTCTTCCTATTTCATTCACTTTCATTGCACCTTAATCCTCCTCTAGCTGTGAGCTTGCATTCGGGAGTTAGTGGATTCGAACCCTAGTGTCGGTAGCCATGAAGATGGTTTACCATTTTCACACCAGACAAATGCCGCTCCTGTACATTATTTAAGGCCACGGCCGCTTCGTTCCCACTCCTAGACCTTTCCTTTCCCATTATCGCAATAAGACCTACCTGTGTCGGTTTGACGTAAAGCAACTTGTACAAAAGAAAAACACGGTTAAAAATTAGTTTTGTAAGTCTGGCTTTATACATCCTCATTTCATGACCGAAGAATTTAATTCTCCTCTTACTGATCGTATCACAATTTCTCCAATTTCTCTATTTTTGTACAGGTCTTCATTATTCCAGTGTCTGAATTTCCTATTTCCAGCCTTAATGGGCCGCAGATTTGTCTTAGACTTTTTCTTTCCTTTTTTCTAGTTCTTTCATTTCTCCTGTTTTCATGGAGAACATGCACTCTGTAGTAGCATAGAGACATTCTGATTTAATTACAGTGTTCTAGTGCCTTATTTTAATTTTTATGGAGCTCTTGACTAGAGCATTGATTTGAATTACTTAACCAAAGTACTTAAACTTCTCTCCACTGTCGATTTTTCCACAATTTGTTATAAACACTGCAGGTGAATTTCCAAGGTAAGTCATATATTTGGTCTTCTCGAAAGGTAACTACCGGGCGAGTTGGCCGTGCGGTTAGGAGCGCGCAGCTGTGAGCTTGCATCCGGGAGATAGTGGGTTCGAATCCCACTGTCAGCAGCCCTGAAGATGGTTTTCCGTAGTTTCCCATTTTCATACCAGGCAAATGCTGGGGCTGTACCTTAATTAAGGCCACGGCCGCTTCCTCCCCATTCTTAGGCCTTTCCTATCGCATTGTCGCCATAAGACCTATCTGTGTCGGTGCGACGTAAAGCAAAATATCAAAAGGTAACTGAAGTCCATCTTTCTCTGCATTTTCTTTCAAAAGGTTTATCTGGTTAAGTACTGTTTGTATATTCGCAGAAAGGATTACAATATCGTCAGCGAAGGCCGAACAATTTGTAGGCCAAACTACCCCTTTAAATTTCGACTCTAGTCTTACGTTAAGGTGGATTCCTCTTTATTTGCGTTTCCCACTGTCAGCAGCCCTGAAGATGGTTTTCCGTAGTTTCCCATTTTCATACCAGGCAAATGCTGGGGCTGTACCTTAATTAAGGCCACGGCCGCTTCCTCCCCATTCTTAGGCCTTTCCTATCGCATTGTCGCCATAAGACCTATCTGTGTCGGTGCGACGTAAAGCAAAATATCAAAAGGTAACTGAAGTCCATCTTTCTCTGCATTTTCTTTCAAAAGGTTTATCTGGTTAAGTACTGTTTGTATATTCGCAGAAAGGATTACAATATCGTCAGCGAAGGCCGAACAATTTGTAGGCCAAACTACCCCTTTAAATTTCGACTCTAGTCTTACGTTAAGGTGGATTCCTCTTTATTTGCGTTCTTCTTATTCTTCTTCCAATTATTTTATTACACTATGCAGATGGGTTTGACTGTGAATTTTGTCATTTTCTGGCTCTGAGGGGCCATCATTTTTGATCACGAGTATTCACAAGACATTTCATGCGGATCGATTCACCTCAACCCCCAGGTATATTGAGAAGTTGGTTGTTTACGCTTTATAAATAGCTGGCTCTCTCTGAACGGGTGTACCTGGGCCGTATTTCCGTTACGGATAAGGGTTAAGGGTGTTAATGAGTGGTTTGCGTGCAGCTCGGGATGGAGCAGGAGAAAAAAATGAAGAGGAGGATATGACTATCGGGGGAGGGGCGACAGTGCGTGGCCTCAGGGTTGCACCATCAAGTTTTATGAACTCAGTCCCGAGTACTTTCCTATAACATTAATTCAGTTAGAATAAAATATAATTTATGTCCTAGTCATCTATTATGGGAAGATACTTTCTTTCCCATATTCAACGGATGTAGGACTACCAATACTGTTACGAATGATGTGTTGATCGGAGACTGGGTATATACGACACACGTTCATACTTCCTCAGCTTTACAGGTCGTCGGATTTGCCATCGGTGTTCGCCGGAGATTTTCATTTTTGTCGTCATTCCAGGTTCAATTTTCTATATTATTAGTTTCTACGTCCCACTAATTACTTTTGACGGTTTTTGAAGACGCCAACGTGCCGGAATTTAGTCCCTCAGGAGCTCATTTACGTTCCAGTAAAACTGCCGACACGGGGCTGACGTGTTTGAGTACCTTCAAGTACCACCGGACTGATCAGGATCGAACCTGCCAACTTAGGCTCAGACGGCCAACGCCTCAACCGTCTGAGCCACTTGGCCCGGCAAGGTTCACTTGATGAAGAAACATCCAAAATGTCTTGAATCGAAGTCAGGACTCTTGGTTTTCAATTCTGCATCATTCACTTCCTTAGTGAGAAAAAACAGCAGGAACATTTGAACATGCATTACTCTTAATTTTCAAACTTACGTTTCGCTTGTTAACAATTCGATATTAACTGTTAGTTTAAGTTTGTCTCGTGTACCCACAATCTGCTTCGGCGTGAGAGCGTCTTCAAATGAAGGGGTGTGTGTACTAAAACACTGTGCAACGGAAACAGACCTCACTCCCCTTTCCCGCGGCTTCCGAGCGGGCGCACAGTACCTTTTGCCTCGTTGTTGCTAGCTCATGTGTCATTTGTTTGATTTGTTTCAGATATAATTTCAAACTTAATGGACATACACTACTCAAGAGGCGGTAGCATATTACTTGTGACATTACTGTTTGAATCATGAGGCTAAACGCGACTGTCGAGGCCTGTGACACCGTTTCTACTTTATACATATCGCTGAATGTAGTACATAGATAGACATCATCAAGCCAATCGTGATGGTGAAAACACCATCAAGATATCTCCACCCGTTCTAGAGATATGATCATAGTTCGTCCGACGCTGACAATGTCACCCACGCCGCATTCTTGTGCTACGCCTCGCTTGCCCAGTGAACCCGCGGCGATGCGGCGACACAGAACGAATGTAGTGTTTCATTCAATTGATTCATTTGTTTCATTCGATTCAATTTTGCAGTTCCCCCCTCACCCGTCCCCTTCCTTTTCCTAGTTTATATGGAACGGGCGGGCAAGGAAATCAAAGAGAAATTTGGATCGGGAATCACAATCCATGGAGATGAAATCAAAACCATGACATTTGCCGATTATATAGTAACTGTATTTTATCTGAGACTGCAGAAGATCTGGAGAAATTGCTGAATGGTATGGACGGAGTCTTGGGTAAGGAGTACAATACGAAAATGCATAAGTCCAAAAAATTAATTGGAGTGGAGTCGAACGAAGTTAGATGATGCATGAAATATTAGATTAAGAAATTCATTCTTAAAGGAAATAGGCGAATATTGTTATCTGCGTAGTAAAATAACTAACAGTGGCAGAAGTAAGGAGACATACAATCCGGAACAGCACAAGCGAGGAAGAGCTTCCTGAAGAAAAGAAATTTGTTCACTTTGAAAATTGATGTCGGAATAACAAGGATGTTTTCGACTGGAGCGTGGACCATGGAGGATAACTGGGCCAGAAAGGCTGAAGGCAAGATGGACAGATCGAATCACGAATGAAGAGATACTGAATTGAATTAGTCAGAGGAGACTGATTTGGCTAAATTTGACGACAAGAAGAGATAGAATGATGGGACACATCTTAAGACACCGAGGACTTGTTCAGTTGGTTTTTGAGGGAAGTGTAAATGGTAAGAAGCACTTTAGAGTAGATACAGGGTACAGCAGTTCCGTAGAAATGAAAAGTTTAACACAGGTTAGGATGGCATCAAACCAGTCTATGGTCTGATGACTCAAACAACAACAACATACGTTTCATTTAGTATACTAGGTACGTAAACACTGTCACGACTAAAACTTCCGGCCGTTTCGTATGCACAGCCTACGCGTTTTTCTTTATTATAAAAGCTGATTTTTTAAATCCCATGGTGGGTACTTGAATAGATGACTCCGCCTTACTGACTGTTGGAGGAGGTGAAGGAAGCTGATCGCCTTGCCACAAATAATTTCGTGCAGAAAGGCCTATCTGTGATATCATTTATACATATTAAAAAATATAAAGGTCCAAGAATGGTGCTCTGTGGGACCGTTACAGGATCTTCTTCTTCTTGTTAAGCCATCGTCTCCAAATGGAGGTAGACGATCCACACGGCCAGCTCG
Source organism: Anabrus simplex (assembly GCF_040414725.1). Classification (NCBI taxonomy): domain Eukaryota; kingdom Metazoa; phylum Arthropoda; class Insecta; order Orthoptera; family Tettigoniidae; genus Anabrus; species Anabrus simplex. Next base: position 7,578,799 of record NC_090275.1, on the reverse strand, counting down.
GATCTTGATGTTGCAGCCATGCCATGTGGATTTATTGAATATCTCTCAGTATCTTTAATGCAGCGGTTTCCCGTTGCCTTCTGCATCCTAATGCCGTTGACCAAACTAGTTCCTCCGCCTTTGGGAACAATTTCTTGTCCCCAGGACAATAGAGTGCCCGTACGCATACCCGCTCATCCACTCTCAAAGAGACTGTTGGCACTTGGTATAGGGGATCTCCTTATACCGGGAGATAATCGGTGCCTTCATTCGTTAGCCGCCTGCATATGCAGTCGTTGCCCCCTCTCTACCGCGGGGAGGTGAATGTCAGGATTTCACCGTCATTGAAACAAGGACCAAATGGCATTCCCTTGTTTCTGTGTTTGTTACAGGATCGGATAATGCTTAATCTTTAAATATTTACAGTTTTTTTGGTAGGATATTATAAACGTTAGTATATTAGTTAGTATATTGTACGAACTTTCAACATTTACGTTCGTATAGGGACTAGATACGAAACTTCGTGTATGTAGCTCTTCCGCAGAACCTATCACGAAGGGAGGAAGTTATTTAAATAACCAGAAAAATACCGGCAGCATTTTAAATGTAAAGGACATCTTAAAATAAGGCACTACAATACAGCGGTGAAAGCAGAATGTCTTTACGCAAGTGAATGCCTAGTTTAAACTAGAAATATGAAACATTATATGCCAGAATGTATAAAATATAACAGAAAAAGAGTTTGCCAATTTTTGGACCTATCTATAGAATGGATAAAAACAGGCTGACAAAAATATACTTGACACAAATAATCAAGAACCAGCTGGATAAAAGAGGTCAAGAAAGATTTAGAAAGAAATAACATAACAGAAGAGGAATCCATGTAAAAAGTTAAAATGCAAGGATTTCAAGGAAGAACAAAATAGAAACCCGGTCCAAACTGGTCAGAGGAGAGAATAAATCATGAAGGACAGAACGGAAGAGGAAACAACATGGCATGCGATCCCTAGCAGGTTTCATCGTAAAGAAGAAAAAGAATTAAGAAAACGTATTGGTGCTCTTCGAATTCAAATATTCCGCTATCAGCTGATTCTACAGTTATAGGTGTAGGCTCCGAGACAAGTTATTCAGTGTATGTTTTAGACGTATTCGCTATTTCAGCAATTAAGGGGCAGTTTTAATTTCTCATGATAGAAAGAGAATAACAATCTAAGTATCAAGTATTAATTTTTAAATTCAGTCCTATTGTTTCAGTGAACCTGTTACGATCAGGATACATCTCAGTGCAGTTTAGAATTAAGGAGTATATGTTCAAAAGATGCTATTTCGCCGTAAAAAGTTTTGCTAAAACTCATGAAATATGTAATGAAAGAAAGGTATTGTCACAGGACACCAAAATCAAACATTACAGAGGAGAGGCCTGGGGTTCGCTAAGGAGCCGAGTGCGAGATAAACAAAGTTATGAACATTGAAAGAAGAGCGATTAGAAGCATTCTTGGCCCGAGGACAGCAGGCCAAAGAAATGTAAGTACACGAGGAGAATATAGCACACAAGAATATTTTCTTTGTCGGACATGTGAATAGAATGAATAATGACAGACTGACAAAACAAATTTTTAAGAAAATGATAAAGCTTAAAGCGCAACCAACATGGTTTACACAGACAATAATGACCTCACAGAATCAAACACTGACATAAAAGATACACATAATAGGAAGTTATTTACGGAAAATATTCAAAAAGTGATACTCACGGATGAACAACAAAGAAACCGAAAACACCCACATAACACAGAACAGCTCCGGGCACCGAAATCAGAGCGGATGAAACTGATGTGGCGGAGAGGAAGAAGGGACATAGCAAGAATTGAAAAACTGATTTAACGTGTAAAAGTGCTGTTCCATTATTATTATTATTATTATTATTATTATTATTATTATTATTATTATTATTATTATTATTATTATTATTATTATTATTAGTAATAATAATAATATTATTTGCTTTACGTCCCACTAACTACTCTTTTACGGTTTTCAGACATGCCTAGGTGCCGGAATTTAGTCCCGCAGAAGTTCTTTTACGTGCCAGTAAATCTACCGACACGAGGCTGTCGTATTTGAGCACCTTCAAATACCACCGGACTGAGCCAGGATCGAACCTGCCAAGTTGGGGTCAGAAGGCCAGCGCCTCAACCGTTTGAGCCACTCAGCCAGGCTATTATTATTATTATTATTATTATTATTATTATTATTATTATTATTATTATTTGTTTTTCACAATTTTTTATATCGCACTGACACAGATAGGTCTTATTGGGACAACGGGATAGGAAAAGCCTAGGGGTGCGAAAGAAGCAGCTGTAGCCTCAATTAAGATACAGCCCCAGGATTTGGCTGCTCTGAAAATTGGAAACCACGGAAAAGCATCTTCATAACTGCCCACAGTGGCCCTCGAACACACTGTCTCCCGGATGCACGCTCATAGTTGCGCCCCCTAACAGCACAACCAACTCGCCCGGTACAGTTATTTCTATAATGCTATAATTGTGTATATTATTTACATGTTAGATCACATTGATCAACTTTATCTGAGTTCAAAATTCTAGAAATTTAGCCACCCATTCAGCTACTCGTTTGTCTAGTCCAATAGCCTTCATTTTCAACAGCAGTCTCCTATGATCTACCGTATCAAAACCCTTAGTTAGGTTAGCAGTGATCCAGTTTATTTCACCTCCTGCTGGACTCCTGCAAGTTGACTTTTCGTGGAATAACATTTCACAACTCCACAGCAATTGAAAGTGATTTTGATATATTAAATGTAATGCGGAGACACGTATTCGTCTGGATCATTTGATAAATGGTCAGCGTTCAGTTCAGGGGACGCCGGGTTCGTGTGAGGTTCCTCTAAGCCGGAGACTGGGTGTATAGTATATGTCTCTCTTAAACGGCACTTATTGTACCTCACACTACCAACCACTATAGTGAACAAATTCCTTCATATAGGATTGGCGTCAGGAAGGGTATGCAGCCGTAAAACTTGTTTCAGTGTACAGATAGAGCTGAGCGCAAGTAGTTGAGAGAAGGCGAGAAACAAGTAGAAGGAGAAAAGTATGCTGAGGGTTATATCGTGTATTAAATGCCGGGAGATATTTTAAGAATACAAATAAATTATGTTCTGTTCGGACTTGGTTGTCTGATATGGTCGGTATTGCAGAACACTGCTTGAGTGGCAGATCCGCAAGACGGCCGTTCAACTCGCCATAAGAATGCGCTTAAATTAAAATATTCCTCGCGCTTATTATGCAATTAACCGAGGGGCATTAAAACATTAAGACGAGGAGCTGGGTAGAGTCAGTGCTGTCCAAAGTGTTACAATAGCGAGGCCAGGCACCAACTCACAAACGACCTTAACCACGTACCAAACACTAATGCTCTTAATTTGTTTATTTGTTCTTTGTTTCGCATACATTTTCAATATTTGTTTTTTTCTGTTTGTTTAATGTTTTAATGTTGAAAACTTTTCTTAATAGACAAAGTAAGGGTCCCCATACCACGATAAACGTAAACTTAAGCAATTTCCTCAGTTGTGCCGAAAGTTGAAAGGCTGAGGGGCCCTAAAAAGTTTCAAATTGTGAGTCTTGGAACGCTCTATCAAACAAAAAAAATTCTAAAATCACTTCCGACCTAAATTCAGTTCCCAAAAAACAGCCTAAAATCGCTTGTTCCGTTACTCGTTTTCCTTTTGATTATAATCCTAGCCAAATTAACTTATTTACTTAACTATTTCTGTGATGTGTTCCTTGGTTCAATACCCTCAGTAATTTTTCGATTTTTTGAAAACTGACCACATCGAACGTAGTTATAAGTGCTTAAGTGAAACTGTGTATTGACTCACATTAGCGCTTCTAGTGGTGCTTACGTGAAACAGTGCATTGAGTCACATTAGCGCTCGTAGTGGTGCTTAAGTGAAACAATGCATTGACTCACATTAGCGCTTGTAGTGGTGCTTAAGTGAAACAATGCATTGGCTCACATTAGCGCTCGTAGTGGTCGAAAAAGGCAAACTGCTAATTTAGGTGACCGGATAACGATGATTAAGAGAAGGGTTGTCATATTTAGGAATAAATAAACAATATATTCTCATACTTGATAATATTTTTTTACCTAAAATTCATGCTCATGATGTTTTGAACATTGAGTTCCTAGTCTGAAGGGTTTTGATATTATTTGCAGTTGTTTGTTTACTTACTTCATTGTTATCTCTTGTTTATTATTTATCTTGTTTACATTTTCAGAAGGAGATTTTTCAGTATGCACCAGGTAATTGAGAAATGCTACAACATTATGCTTATATTTGTTAGATCTAGAGAAAGTATATCACAGAAGATCGAGGAAAAAGATGTTCACCGGACTGGGGAACTATGGAATTGGGGGAAGGTAATTAAAATCAATCAAAATAATGTACGTTAACAATTGGGATGCAATTATAATTTATGGTAGAATGAATTCTTTGTTCAATATATTTTCAGGGATTACGCTAAGCTGTAACCTTTCACCTCCGTTGTTCATAGTTTACATGGGTCATCTACTGAAAGGTATAAAGTGTCAGCAGTTACGTGGAAATATAATAAGCACTTTGGTCTATACCGATGACTTGGTCTTAATGGCGAACTATGTTGAAAGTCTGCAATCTAATATCTACGACCATGAAAATAGGTGCTGTAAATTTGATATGAACTTTACCATTTCCAAGATTAGATTGGTGTCACTACAAAAGAAATTTGAGGGAACTGGTCAGGTTGGGAATATAAAACTGGACCAGATGGATAATTTAAAGAATTTAGGATGTGTGTTCTCCCAGGAAGTTAGTATAGTACGTGAAATTGAGTCAAGGTGTAGTAAAGCTAATACAGTGTCAGTTGCGGTTAACAGTATTCTGCAAGAAAGAAGTTAACTCCTACATCGAAATGTTTTCAGACCAGCTTTCCTTTATGGCAATGAGGGTGGACTCAGGATATTCTAATGGTAAACTAGAAGTAACATACATGAAATGGGGGAGAATGGTTGTTGTGGGAGCAATGGCAAGAGGGTACGTCGCGCAAACATACTTAAACATTTCTAAGATGTAAGGATGAAAAAGAGCTAGCGTTGGGAAAGTATAGACCGTGTCATTAATTATACTACAGCCCAAAATTTGCCTGGTGTGAAAATGGGAAACCACGGAAAACCATCTTCAAGACTGCCTCGAAAGCAAGGTATCAGCTATACCATCGTAAACAGGCGAGTAGCATGTTTCATGCCTCTGTCATGTTCATTCTATGAGTGTCTAAGAGGAGACTGAGACAGGTCAACGTTCTATCTCATACTAGAAGACACAGTGCTCTTTTCGCCATTCATTGCACTCATAAAGTGTCACAGTAATCGCCGATCAACATTTTAATGCGTGGAGGGGAAGTAACTCATGATAAAGGAAATCCTGTTTTAATTAGCGCCTTCCAGAATGTTTATAAATTAAAGTATCCCGCCGTGTGCATTATGCAATTAACTAAGGCGCTAAGATGAGGAAATGGCGCGCCGTAATGGTGTAAACGACGCCCGTAATGGGACGAGGCGTGCAATATTTCGCCAGCGAGCCAAGGAGCCTCTCTTACCATTTCGTTCAAATTAACTTACACACAAACATTGTTTTAGAGTGCGAGAACCATTTGTGTGCTACTTCCACGCACTAAATTCTAGACGTAAAACAATATTACGTAAACTGGGGCGAGACATTTCCAATTAGAAATCGTACAAGTTCAGGGTATATTTGCAAGAAAAAAATCTCAGATAGATGATAATTTATTTGGCCTGGCAAAGTCAGGCATAGCTGTCCTTAATTCTCCCAGTGACAGAAGTAGATTGATAAAAACTGGAAATCTTAACAAATTAACCGTTTAAAAACTGAGACTATATAGAACTACCAAGCTATAGTTAACAGTGATAACTTATACATTCGAGTTTGAAAAGTCAAGATGAAGGAATATAATATTACAGAAACATGTAACAGAGACATAAACACATAAGTTTTGAAAACAAAACAAAAAATGTTTACCAAGGAACGAAAAATGATTTTTCGATTTTTATGTTATCAGGTTACCCTCCAGGGTTGACTTTTTCATCGTCCTCAGCAAGGGATTCTACCTCTACCACCTCAAGGACAGTGTCCTGGAGCGTAAGACATTTGGTCGTGGATACAACTGGAGGTGAGGACCAGTACCTCGCCCAGGCGGTCTAACGTGCTGTACTGAATGGGGGCCTTGTGGGGGATGGGGTAAGCAAGGAAGAGGAAAGGAAGTGGTTGTGGCCTTAAGTTAGGTACTACCTCGCCATTTGCCTGGAGTAGAAGTGAGAAACCACGGTAAACCACTTCGAGGATGGCTGACGTGGGAGTCGAACTCCATCTACTCATTTGACCTTCCGATCCGTCGTGCCACTTTTCAAATTTCGTGACACAGCCGGGAATAGAACGCGGACCGCTGGGTTTTACAGCTAATCACACTAACCACTACACCACAGAGGCGGACTAGAATAGAAGAAAACGAGGAAGTAGGTAATATCTTCGAAGCGTTTGCTAATGTTGTTATGGTCTGAATATCTTAAGTTCTTCACGGCGCTGTCTAATGACTGAGACCTGCACTGAATCTCATTGACTGCTCTCTCGCCAGCAAGTTGCCAATATTCACCGAGTTTGAATATCTTAATGAAACGTCGTTCAGTACGAACTGTATCCTGGGAAATGCTGAATAGAATATTCTCTGGCAACGTATATTCAAAAAAGAAAAATGTGTGAGAATTTTTGCTGGAACAACAAATTAATTCATATCCAACTCTCTGTATTTGTTCAAATCACGGTTTTTAAAATGGTAAAAACAGAAAATCAAATCTAACCGAAGTTTATTGTTAATTCGTTATATTATTTAATGTTACCTAGTTCTTCGATGGTTGTACTTATATATGTATGTATGTATGTATGTATGTATGTATGTATGTATGTGTGTACGTCTATGTTGGTTCGTCACCTTGAAGATTGTATTCCCGACAATTTCGCCATTGCCTGTCGTAGGTACTTCAGGCGTCACTGAAGGCGCAGTTTTGGAAAAGGAGGAGTTTGGCAGTTTCCCGTTGTTTTCCTCATTGAAACAGACTATTATATTACTCAAGTAGATATAAACCTACAAACCCTTCAAGCTATACATTCAGATCATTCATAAGAGAGACTGGCTACATAAGGAATACCTAAGTTACAAGGAGGATGTTCTAGCCCACACGAGAAGGTGCAATGCAATGCAAAACATTCGTCAGTTTGAAGATACTTCGTTTATGTGTGTCTGCGCCGTATGTTGTTGTTGAGTCATCAGTCCATAGACTGGTTTGATGCAGCTCTCCATGCCACCCTATCCTGTGCTAACCTTTTCATTTCTACGTAACTATTGCATCCTACATCTGCTCTAATCTGTTTGTCATATTCATACCTTGGTCTACCCCTACCGTTCTTGCCACCTACACTTCCTTCGAAAACCAACTGAACAAGTCCTGGGTGTCTTAAGATGTGTCCTATCGTTCTATCTCTTCTTCTCGTCAAATGTAGCCAAATCGATCTCCTCTCACCAATTCGATTCAGTATCTCTTCATTCGTGATTCGATCTATCCATCTCACCTTCAGCATTCTTCTGTAACACCATATTTCAAAAGCTTCTATTCTCTTTCTTTCTGAGCTAGTTATCGTCCATGTTTCACTTCCATACAATGCCACGCTCCACACAAAAGTCTTCAAAAACATCTTTCTAATTCCGATATCAATGTTTGAAATGAGCAAATTTATTTTCTTAAGAAAGCTCTTCCTTGCTTGTGCTAGTCTGCATTTTATGTCCTCTTTACTTCTGCCATCGGTGGTTATTTTACTACCCAAGTAACAATATTCATCTACTTCCTTTAAGACTTCGTTTCCTAATCTAATATTTCCTACATCACCTGCCTTCGTTCGACTGGACTCCATTACTTTTGTTTTGGACTTATTTATTTTCATCTTGTACTCCTTATCTAAGACTTCATCCATACCATTCAGCAACTTCTCGAGATCTTCTGCAGTCTCAGATAAAATAACAATATCATCGGCAAATCTCAAGGTTTTGATTTCCTCTCCTTGGACTGTGATTCCCTTTCCAAATTTCTCTTTGTTTTCCTTTACTGCCTGTTCTATGTAAACATTGAAAAGGAGAGGGGACAAACTGCAGCCTTGCCTCACTCCTTTCTGGATTGCTGCTTCTTTTTCAAAGCCCTCGATTCTTATCACTGCAGACTGATTTTTATACAGGTTGTAGATAATTCTTCGTTCTCGGTATCTGATCCCTATCATCTTCAGAATCATAAATAGCCTGGTCCAATCAACATTATCGAATGCCTTTTCTAGATCTACGAATGCCATGTACGTGGGCTTGTCCTTCTTGATTCGATCCTCTAAGATTAGACGTAAAGTCAGGATTGCTTCACGTGTTCCTACATTTCTTCTGAAGCCAAATTGATCTTCCCCCAACTCAGCTTCAACTTGTTTTTCCATTCTTCTGTATATGGGGCCAAATAACAAATCGAGTAGAAAGGACAACTACTTGGCCAACAAATAGACTACATATTATACAGGCTTGTTTACGCGTACAAAATAAATATTTTTATCATGAAATATGCAGAACCCTTCTCCTGCAACCAGGAGAAGAAAACAAGAAGCGTATTTGGCAGAGGATTGGAGACGTGGAAAGGAATTGGAGCAACGATTAGAATGGCAAAGGAAGGACGGCTCTTGAGGAACTACAGAATGAACTTATAGCAAAGGAAACTACTGGATTTATATTATGTCCGCTGGGTGCTGTTGTAGGGATCCGAAGACAGGACCACCAAGTTAAATGAAATACTGGGACTAGGCGCCTTTAAGATGTGGCAGTATAGAATGATAATTATAATACAGTGGAGTGGTAAGGAGGTTGTAGCCAAAATGGGAAAAAAACAGGAGTAAGGAAGTGGATAACTTGAAAAGAGACAGATTGTTGATGGATGTGTTGAGCGAGAGAAGGAAAGAGGACAAGATTCATAAATGACATGGAAGAAGGAAGTGAGGATAAGGTGAACGCTAATACACAAGGAGTGACCAGGAGGTTAATGCTAGGGGGGGGGGGGTCAATGGAAGAATATAGACTTCTTGGCACTTTTCTGATAGAGGACTGGAGAACTGCACTGGAGGTCCAATTGTACAGATGATGATGGTTGTAATTAGAGTATAAAACAATTTTTTTTGTATAATAAATTATGGTTACTTTTTCACTTCAACATTCTAAAGATCTCTTATGTTAAAAGTAATTTTAACGTAGACTATGTTTTTCGGAGGACCTGCTTGCTCAAAAGAAACCGAGATGATCGTGATCTTTGTTTTAATAGGAAGTAAATACGACATAGAGCATATTCCATATTAGTCTACATGTTTCGATCCATTTCAGTACTGTAAACACGGAGAGTACACAAAATAATCGTCCATTACAATAAAATAATAATAGTAGTACAATGTTAGGCGATATTCATTTGTTTTCCTTACAATTTGCTTAACGTCGCTCCGACACAGGTAGCTCTTATGGCGACGATGGGATAGGAAAGGGCTAAAGTGGGAAGGAAGCGTCCGTGGCCTTACTTTAGACACAGCTCCACCATTTGCCTGCTGCGAAAATGGGAAACCACGTAAAACCATCTTCGGGTCTGTGGTTCGAACCCACTATCCCGAATGCAAGCTGATAGCTAGCTGATGCAAACCGCCATCTGAAATTAGCAGGCGTTGATGGATGGCCTTGACCGACGGACATATTTATGGTCATTTAATTTTCGCATAGGGAAAAGTGGTTTCGTTTTGCCAAGATCCCAGTGTAGAGAGTTTCAATGCTAATCTCTTTCAGTTTGAAATGAAATGCTAGTTACGATGTTGTTTTATTAATTATTTTGTGCTTAGGAAAACGACGCAGAAAGAAAATACTAAATGAATCATTTACCATCGTAACACAGAAAACATTACAGTGCAATTAGAGTACAGTGCTTCTTAGTGAAGGATTGGAAACCCTTATCATCTTCCCATTAATAATTCTAGCGCTGAGGCACTAATTTGTACGTCAAGCCGCTTGAGATGTGAAACAAAATTGAAATTAAGTAAGTGACGTCAAAACGTTGTTCCACCTGGGAGAAAATTATATGTGCTTGGAATCACTGCTACGGTATGCAGTTATTAAAAATGGGTTTAGAAAATTCTGTTGTGTTTAATTCCTTATAATGTAACGAGTTTTCGCTCTTTGTGTTCCTGGCAAGTGGACTCAATTAGCCGCAGGACAAAACTTGGTATGTTGTATTTACAGAAATTCAAAATAATCTTGACCAAGTAAGTATTTTACAAACGGGGGTGAGAAAAGATTTTAACACGACGTAGTTTGATTGAAAGTGGATTAATCAAGTCTATAAACGCCATAGGTCTCGGAATCTAAAGGGCTGTGTTTCGATTTCTTCCCATAACGAATTCAAGTACACATCATGCGTAGAAGTAGGACAGACAAACAAAGGTCGTATGGCGATGATGGGATGCACACCTATGGTGTCCGGCTCCATAGCATGCAGGCCTTTGGTGCAGGAGTTCCTGGGTTCGATTCACGGTCGTCGATTTTAACCTTTGTTGGTTAATTCATATGGCTCAGAGGCTGGGTGTCTGCGCGCCGTCTTTTTTCATTAGAACTGTCGTAGGTAGGTCCTATCCTCACAAAATTACAGGTGGCCTGCATCAGGCCTCTCCGGGAACCACACCCTATTATTATTATTATTATTATTATTATTATTATTATTATTATTATTATTATTTACGTACTGCATTCGTGTAAGATGTAGAATGAATGTCCTGCCTATTGAATTGATATGTATATATGAGTCTTATTGTGGCACTAATTATTCTCTTCGTTTAATAATTGTCTTGTTTTCGTCTGTCTACCAATTTTCATGCTAATTTTTCCCGTTTCAAAACAGATATTTGACGTGTATCCTTCAGTGTTTGTCCTTAGAAATCTAAATGTGTCTTTGTATTATGATTATCCTAACTTTTAAAAGCTCCACTTTAAATTATTTTTCTACTTATGCTCTGGTTGTACCTTAATTAAGACCACAGCCAAGGCCGCTTCTTTCCCCACTCGTAGCCCTTTCCTGTCCCGTCGGCGCCCCGTAAAGTCAAAATAAACTTTGTTTACACAAACAAATACACAGTATATTCTATTCAAGTAACTGAAAAATGAAAAAAAGATTAAACCTACTTAAAAGAAGTGCTTGGCCTACAAATCATTTCTCAGCTCGACACAAGAATAGGTTGAGAAATGAAGGTTCTTTCATTTTGTGCATGTTTGTACATCCCTATCATGGAACATGAATCGACGTGTAATGCAGTAATAGTTTAATTATACACTTTAATTAGCCATCTTCTTCATTAATATTAAATTCGTTTATCATTGAAATTGTTTCATGCAGTATTTATGGTAAGTGAGGTAATCCCTTTATTCTTGGGTCCAGTATCTTTACGTGTGAGCAATCTCTGCATTAGCTTCCTGTCTTCCTACACGACTAGACGACTTCATTTCACTGCATGAAATTGTCTAATATTTGATTTCCTCGACCTTGGATGGTATCATTATTCTAAATGAGATGTAAATGGCCAGATGACCTCATGAATACGTGAAGGAGTGTGTGTGTCAAGTTAACAAATTGTTATTTACATACCCAGACAAAGTAAGCATATTATAATTGATGTACATTAAGGTGTTCTTATGAATTTGCAGGAGATTTAGCCGCGGCATTATCACACTCACGTCACGTTCAAGACAATGGACGTAGCGTGTCCATGACACTAGCGAGAGGTCACGTAATTGTGTGGCTATAAATATCACACAAAACCAACGGGGAATTGGGAACTTAAGTATGGTAGATGTCTGGACTGCAATATATATGAGCCGAATAGGACAAATCTCATGGTCCGCCTATGCGGTGTAGTGGCTTCCATTCCCGGCTCTGCCACGAAATTTGAAAAGGGGTACGAGGGCTGGAACGGGGTTCACTCAGTCTCGGGAGAACAATTGAATAGTGGAGGGTTCGATAACCTCCTCATCCATCCTCGAAGTGGTGTTCTGTGGTTTCCCACTTCTCCTCCAGGCAAATGCCGGGATGGTACCTAACTTAAGGCCACAGCCGCTTCCTTCCCTCTTCCTTGCCTATTCCATCATATCTTACCATCCCCCAACGAGGCCCCTATTCAGCATGGCAAGTGAGGCCACCTGGGGAGGTACTGGTCATTCTCCCCAGTTGTATCCCCGACCGTGAGTCTCACGCTCGAGGATTCTACCCTTCAGGCGGTAGAGGTGGGATTCCTCCCTGAGTCCGAGGGAAAAATCACCCCTGGAGGGTAAACAGATTAAGAAAGAAAGAAAGAAAGATTTATCTCATATCTGGCCATATTAATGGGTCAAATACAAACAGGATACCAACCTCAAGAAAATGGGGAAGATAAGTTTTCTTATCCTTCTTCTTCTACCGCTTTTCAAACACCTATGGGTCGCGGGTTCGAACTATGTCGTACATGTTGATTTGGCCCTGTTTTATGGCCACATGCCCTCCGGACGCCAACCGTATATAGAGGGATGCTGGTTGGTTGCTTGGTTGGTTGGTTAATATTAAGGGGAGAGTGTTGGGAAAAACGCAAACACCCATTCCCCTAGCCAGAAAAACTAATCAAACGCGATTAAAATCACCGACCCGGCCATGGATGGAATCCGGGATCCTCTAAACCGAGGTGCTCAACGCTGACCATTCAGCTCTGGTGACAGACTAGGGAAGAGAATTAGGAAAAAGATAAAATACTCTACGTATATCATTAAACAAACCATTTAAACCTGCCCCGTTCTAAGCTGAGTGAGCCTTGTTACACCGGTCTATTGTCTGTCAAAACTGAACATTTCTGTTATTAATCGATCTGTATGGTCTTCAGTTTTATCTCGTCATAGTAGAAACATGTAAAGATATGTTACCTGTTTAAGCAATAAAGTAGGTCGGCAGCTCTGAAGATGGTTTTCGGTGGTTTCCCCGTTTCAGTATCAGGGAAATGCTGGGGCTGTCCCTTAATTATGGCCAAGGACGCTTCCTTTCCACTCCTATCCCATCGTCGCCATAAGACCTATCTGTGTCGGTGCACCGTAAACTTAAAACAACATAATAATAAAGCAGTTAGCAGAGTTTAGTTTGGTGATGAAGCAAGCTGGAACAACCCATGTGTTTACTAATGAAACAGATCAGGAAACTTCTTGTTGTCCATCGGAAGATTTTCGGGCCTCAACAAGGACAGAGGTCACGGGAATAAACCAAGTACTCGTCACGTAGGCAGAAGTTACTTGAGCCAAGTCGCTAGTAGGGTGGCATCATCCGAAAGATAAAACCTTTCCAGAACATATCGCAAACGGAAAGTTAGGAACATGTGGACTCTGACTTGTAAGTAAGGTCTGCGCACATTGAGCCAATCAAATAACGGCAATTTAGTCATGTGAAAGAACTGTGTTATCGTTCAACAACAGAGGTGAACACACTGGAACAGAGGAAGAGACAATAAAAAGTGACGAGGGATTCGTCAGCGGGCGTTCGTCATTGATCACGGTAGGTAATCTGTGATTAGGTGGCAGTAATCTCTCGAAAAATGAGCCAATCAGAGGGCCTGTTGGGTAGAGCACAACGAGTGTGTACTGAGGGAATAGTACCTCAAAGCACGGGCACTGCAAATGGCTCTACAGTGGATTTTTTTTTTTTTTTTTTTTTTTTTTGGGATCAGTTCTCTAAGACGTTGCGGATTGCAGAATCGTTAGACGTGAGAGGGGGTAAAGAACTGGGCGTGTAAAGTGTGTGAATAAGAGTAACATTTTAAAGATGGCAGTGATTTTTTAAAATTCAACCTGATAACGAAGCGAAGTGCCCAGCCTGTCCAATCCCTAGAATACGGCGTCTTTTTTCTACAGTGGTTCGACTGTATTTGAGGCCTTACCGCTAAATCAGTGTAGCAGTAAAAAGAGAGAAGAGTTCGTCTGTGAGTGATGGCGTCCGAACATGAGCATGCAAGCCCTAAGGCTCCATATTCGAGCACCGATCACAGCAGTGATGAGTTCAGAGGAGCTCGCCAATCAGGGAACAGAAGAAATAAGAACATTTATATCTTTATTATTGCAATTTGCTTTACTTCACACCGACACAGACAGGTCTTATGGCGGCGAGTGCCAGGAGTAGAAAACAATCGGCTGCCAACCTACCATCTCCCGAATGTGCGGCCAACTTGCCCGTTGAAGAGGACTTCGACTGCCGAGCTAAGTATTCACTAATTAAGGGGCGTTTAGGAGCTAGTGGAGCTTGAGAATGTGTTGTAAAATTAAGTACACATAATCTAAGACGTTGCGGATTGCAGAATCGCGAGACGTGAGAGGAGGTAATGAACTGGGCAAGTAAAGTATGTGAAGTGTCTTGTTTAAGCTTTATTATTAGCAAATAAGTAGAGTAACATTTTAAAGATGGCAGTGATTTTTTAAAGTCAACCTGATAACGAAGCGAAGTGCCCAGCCTGTCCAATCCCTAGAATACGGCATGTCCTTTCTATCCGGACATAAGGGTGAGAAACGATGTGTGCAGAGAAAGTCAAGTTATTCCACAATGTTCCTTCATCCACTGTGCTTTTCCTCCTACGTATTCTTCACTTCATTACCCAGAATAATCGTACGTTTTTTGTGTTGTTGATAGAAAAGCGATGGCCTTAAAAACGTACAGTGAAGCTACTACACACCGCGGGGAGTACCTGTCTGTTATAACAACTTGCGCACTGGGTCACTTTGACGTCTTATTACGAAAGTACAGCACCATGATGCAAGTTACTTGTACGTTCAGACTCTGACGCGGACAGACTGGTTCTCCGCGCGCTGCATAACGGTCACTTCACTGTACACCATTAGCTAATATATCTGCACAAAAATTAAATACATCCTCATTATACAATCTCATGCCTTTCAGCATTCAGTCTGCTAGCCTCTGTCAATTAACTAAGCACCTCTACCATCCTTTATTTAAAGCTAGCTGTGTGACGTCGTTTAGTTCCACACTTCTTATCCACAAATGATTACATACAAATCATCTTCTTGGTCTCCCTCTACTTCTCTTATCCTCCATGGTCGAGTCCAATATTCTTCTAAGTAACCTATCCACCTCCATTCCCCTCACATGACCATTCTACCGAAGCCAATTTGTACGTGCAGCTTCATCCATCGAGTTAATTTCTAACTTGGTCTTTATCACCTCAGTCCGAGCGCTCTACTACCAGTATTCCCACCTGCATGAATCAGCAATAATTTCCGCTATTTTCAGCTACCTATCTTACCTCCAACATACCAATGAAATATCCTGAGTTCATCCAGCTTTCAATTTCCTACAGCAAAGACGGTTTCGATTTAAATATACCTTCGTCCGAGAGCTTTCTCACAAAACCCCGTTGATCACAGCTGCTCTCCTACTGACATTACTGTATTCTTGGAGGGATCAGACTCGCTGCACTTCTTTTAAGGCTCCGAGGTATTAACGTTGCAAGCTTTCATTAAGACCATGAAGTTGACATGGGCCAAACTACTTACTGCTGCTTTTCCACCCAACTGAATCTCTCCTTGCGATATTATACCATTTTGTCTACGTAAACTCTGGAAAGTAAGGGTAGAATATCACATCCTCGTCCAACCCGAACTAAGAACTCATTCTGCCATCAGTTGTCACTATCGCCTGATTGTGAATATAAATGCCTTTGATTGCCAATAATAAGCTATCCCTAATCCCATAATTCGTCAATGAGGCTAAAATCTTTTTCCTTTGTACAAGGCCATATGGCTCCACTCTGAAACATAAACATAACGGTCAATTTCTCTCGTATATTTTTTTAAATTCCTTGGTTATTATTTATTTAATCTGTTTGCCCTCCAGCTCTGGCTTTTCCCTCGAACTCAGTGCCACAAGGGCCTTGTCTTGAAGCGTGATACTTTGGGTGCGGGATACAACTGGGGAGGAGGAGCTGTACGCCGCTCAGTTGGTCTTACCTGCTATCCTGAACAGGGACCTCGTGGAAGGGAAGGGGGGATGGGAAGATCGGAAGGTATAGACAAAGAAGAGGGAAGGAAGCGGTCATGGCCTTGAGTTAGGTACCATCCCGTCATTTGCTTGGAGGAGAAGTGGGAAACCATGGTAAACCACTTCGAGGATTGCTGAGATGAGAATAGAATCCCTTTACTCAGTTGACCCGAGTGAAGCCGAGTGGACGCAGTTCTAGTCCTCGTAACACTTTGCAGAGTCGGGGATCGAACCCGGAGTGCCGGGGGCGGCAGAATATCTCACTAACCACTAAATTACTTGATACATATTGAAAGCCTTAGGCTCCCTGGTCTGAAGTTACGAGCACAATGGATTTTGCTGAATTTATTCTCCATCATCGATGGAAGCCCTATTCTGAAATCCGGGGTGACACTGGCCTTCTGACCCCAACTTGTCAGGATCGATCCTGGCTCAGTCTGGTGGTATTTGAAGATTTACACTCACGTAAAAGAACTCATGCGGGATGAAATTCTGAGTCCTTGGAGTCTCCAAAAACCGTCAAAAAATAGTCAGTGGGACGTGAAAGCAAAATTAGTATTTTCCTAAAAAACCTTGTCTCGTACATTTTCAGGTGCATTGCATGTAGACTTGTGCAATTACTACCTTCGTCCATTCGGAAGGAACTGTACGCCATTACCCCTGCGGTGACTGCTATGTGAAATATTTCAGCTTTGAACGTCGGCCTGTAAGTTCAATATTGTGTGAGAAATTTCTAAGAATATTATCGCTATTATATGTGCTGCGGGTCAGTATTATCATTGTTTCCCAGCGTGTACTCCACGGGCTCGGCCGGCCTGCTCATTCACCAGACGGCCTTCGCCCGCTCGGTTGGTAGCTGATGTAGAAGATTGATGGCTCCTACCTGCTATTGCGTGTGTCGTCCTCTCATATCCGGTAAGCTCTCCAACATGGCCGCTAACAAGGCTCATAAATACATCACCGAATGTTGAGTTATGGGCCTTAGACCGCCTTCCAAACATTCACTCCGCTAATAAGACGTTATCAGGGGAGGTTTCTTTAAATATATCTCCAGAACTCTGTTGACTTTTGTGAATACGAGACTTTGCTCTGCTATGAGCGGTGCCGGCCGTGGTAATTGTTTGTCATATACTGTGCGTTCATCTCAAAAATTCTCTTCTGGAATGAATTTGGTATCTAGCTCTTATTCTGGACTTTTGTTTGTTTATTGTGAAAAATCACGCCCATTTAGGGGTGGTGTATACAATTCAATTTGCAGTGGTTTTGAATTGTTCCCTCCAGAACTAAATTGACGTTTTTTAAAGAAAATCAAGTGGAATTTTCCACTCGCGTTTTCTCAGCACCGTACAAAAGCATAGAATGAAGCACATATTTTTGGGCTTCAAAGACGACGAAAAAACTACAAATTCTTGCTTTTCTCCCTCTCAGTTTCGTCTTACGACTTGAATGGGGTACAGATCATTTCTCTCCAACCGCAGGAGAGGAAGCACCGATACATCAAAAGAAAAATGAGTATATCCACACAAGAATGGCGAGGCTCAGGAATTGTGAGAAAATCAAGACTTTCTAGACCTCGTAAAGATATTATTATTATTATTATTATTATTATTATTATTATTATTATTATTATTATTATTATTATTATTATTTATTTCTTAATCCGTTCACCCTACAGGGTTGGTTTTTCCCTCGGACTCAGCCAGGGATCCACATCTATCTAGTGATGGAACAATCGTGTACTTTTAATAATCGAATAACCTCCATCCGATTATTTCAATACTCGAATAAATAATCGAGAAAAGTAATCGAATGTTTCAAATATCGCATAGAATAATCGTATGTGTCATGTATAACGTTTTCCGGTTAACTGGGACACTAGCGACAGCCGTCAGCCAGCCATCGAACCCCAACAAAGTCAGTCTCACACTGGCTCCACCACGGGGCCCAGGTGTGACTGATTGTCCGCGGCTAGCCACCCATTTTATAGCTCGGGTTACTTGAGCCAGAACTTTCGCGACGGAGCTAGAGGCCGAACATGGCAAGGCCGACCCCACCCCACAAGCCGGCTGGGAGATCCCCGGTCGTCTGAGTCAATAGCCCCTTCCTGGAAGTATGGAAAGGGCTAACACGCGGCTGGCACGTAACACTATATTCCTAGAGTGCGGAGCGGTAAGGTTAATTTTCCTTTACACGTTAACACAACAAATATTGTTATGATCGACTGAATATCCATATGTGGCTGGGAGGCGTGACCAGCATTAAGGATAATAATGGATAGGAAGAGCATTGGGAGATATGATCTTTTGTCCGAACAGCGAAGACACGTCCCGCCTATTAAGAATAGGCCGGGAGAAAATTTTCAAGGACCCAGTAAAACCCTTATAATGGAGTGGATATGTGTGCTTTCTCTCTGAAAGATGGGAACATAAATATAATGTTAACATGCATTAGACATATTTTGTCCGGGAATGGACACGTGTAGCTTCTCAAATAACCGACTCGATTAGGGAGTGGGATAAATTTTTAATGGAAATTTTTGCAATTTTTATGAATGATTTGAGAAAAGGCCAGATATACAATTAATAGGGGATCCGTCAGCCATAAATGCAGATGAATGCTAACTGTTGCCGTTGTTGTATTTCATATACGAGTAATTATTTATTTAGTTTTGTATTTATTCGTTGAACTGGCAAGCTCTGCATTGTATCTATAGCCATATTACTACACAACTCAGAGGAATACTGACTGGAGCACTTCGCTATCCGTGACAAGTGTCTTTAAAATGACCTTCAAGTAATTTCACAAATCTTATCTTTACTGGGACGATTAGAATGAGTTAAAAGGTTTAGCTCAGTCTCTGAACACAGAGCTCGAAGAAGAGAAAATTCGATAATTGCAATGACTATAATGAAGGCACGTGAGCGATCAGAGTAATTTGTAATCACAGGTTAGGTTGTTAAAGCGCCGACCGGATGTCTCTAATACAAACACAGGCTGACCAACTGCCGCTCCTTTTTCTTCTTGTCCTCGGCCGACAGGTGCGGGAACTATTTGTAATAGTGAAAGTGACTTTGAAGTGTTTTTCTTCTCTATTCTCTTTTTAATATTATTTTTGTCCCAAGAAATTATCCATGATGACAAGGTAAGAAAATATTAATAATGATGGTGTCTAGCAGCGGAGAGAGGTGCCCCAGTGCTGCCAACTCTACAAGGTTAGCTTGTATCTCGACCGTAGCTAAAATCACGTCATTCACTCTCATCATATTTCACTAGTTATTATTATTAGAAACTCAATATCGTCATTAGCTATTGAGGAAGCTGGCTGAGGTAACATGCAGCCGTATTCGAATTTCCGGCCTAGTTTAATGGGCTTTTATTATGGAACCGTTTTAACGTTGCACTAAATCAATAGATTTTCGGGCACGATGGAATATGAACGGACTGGGATTCGGAAGGAGGTGGCGCTGATGTAAAAGTAAAGCCCCAAATTTTGACTGATGTCAAAACCTCGGAAACCCACAGTAAGAGTAGAAGAAAGTGATGTTTGAACTCACTTTCCCTGAATGCACTCTTACATCTGTACTACCCCACAGCGTAGCCAATTCAACTGTTCAGGAGGAGCAGAGTTTAAATCCCACTCACACACTTCAATTTCACAGGCCATAAAACGGCACTGGAATTCCAATCGCGGACTTTTAAACTGAACACATTCCCGAGTCCTATCCTTCAGTGTTAATTGAAGTGATGTTTCTCTCATTACTTCAATTATGTTTTAAACGAAATAATGAAATATTAAATAATAATAATAATAATAATAATAATAATAATAATAATAATAATAATAATAATAATAATAATAATAATAATAATAATAATAATACAACCGGGCGAGTTGGCCGTGCGCGTAGAGGCGCGCGGCTGTGAGCTTGCATCCGCGAGATAGTAGGTTCGAATCCCACTATCGGCAGCCCTGAAGATGGTTTTCCGTGGTTTCCCATTTTCACACCAGGCAAATGCTGGGGCTGTACCTTAATTAAGGCCACGGCCGCTTCCTTCCAACTCCTAGGCCTTTCCTATCCCATCGTCGCCATAAGACCTATCTGTGTCGGTGCGACGTAAAGCCCCTAGCAAAAAAAAAATAAAATAATAATAATACATTGGATATTACCGGGTGGATCCCTTTGCGAAAATCAAATAATCGTATATATGTCGCTCGGTCATGGCCTTTCATCAACGGCTGCTAATTTCAGATGATTGCCAGTCATAAGACATAACTCGAACGGTTGCTAGGTAACATTACCTTACTTTTCTCTGGTGACACTGCCGTTACACTTTTTTTCGCGTCACGTTACACGTTATACGCAGCCATTTTGTTAATTCTAGGTGAAAATGTAAAAAATGGGGAGAGGAGACTCGAATCTATCCAAGAATTGTATCAAAGAACACGAGGAGCGGTTGGTTTGTTGAAGAAAAGAAGGCTGCAGTTCTCTGGACATTTGTTGAGGATGAACGACGAAGAGGATCGCTGAATTCTTCAGGAAGAGGAAGACAGAGCTAAAAGGGTTGCGAGAATTGCGGTTGGGGGTTACAGAACATGATATAATGGACAGAAATCGATTTAGATAACTCTTTAAGTATTTTCGCGCTTTCCAGGAGACAAAAGTGAGAAAAGGGAGATCATTTAGGCTTACAGCTGGAGAAAGTAGGAGAAAGGATGAAATTATACTGGCAGAGTGTGAAGACGCGAAAGGCTAAAAATAATGCTAGCATTGTCAAACATGGATCATAAGTGGCGAATCCAAGAAAGTAAATATATTCCAGATTTCGTTAGACTACTTTCTAATTTTAATTGTTGCCGTTATTAGACATGGGGCCCTTTTTATAATCTAAGCTACAGAAGGTTATAACTATTTTACTCTATCTTGGCTTGTTTAGGCTACATTTTGATATTATGACGGTTCTTTCCTACAACCCAAATCCTCTTATGAAAACCAGCAAGATCCGGAAGATACATGGGCGTGGAGATACGAAATCTCCGCTCCATTTTCGTCCGATCTGTTGAAAATCTCAGCCGGACAAATTTCCGTCACCTCGACGTCTGTTGAGGCTGTTAACTGCGAGCTTCACCGAAGACAAAAAAAATATTCATAAAATCGCAGATGAAATTCTTCTCCTTGAGCCACTTTTCGCAAACCTTGCTTCGTTGCACACGTACATTATCCCCATTTTACCGTCTGATGCCCTTCCCGACGTGGAGTGATGTATTAAATATCGGGTGTTTCTGTGCTGTGTTATGTTGAGTGTATTTGTATAAACACAAAGAGTCAGTCCGTAAATCAGAGGAATTTATGTCTCCGACTCCCTGGCAGCGTCAAGGCCTTCGATTCAGGGGATCTCGGGTTCGTGGCAGGTTCGATCCTAGCTCATTCCGGTGGTATTTGAAGGTGCTCAAATACGTTAGCATCGTATCGGTAGCTTTACTGGCCTGTAAAAGAACTCCTGCGGGACTAAATTCCACCACCTCGGCGTCTCCGAAAACCGGAGAAAGTAGTTAGTGGAACGTAAACTATATAACATTATTAATTTATTAACGCGGCTGAATTCCCTAACCCAGACGAGAAGCGAACCCGAGATCCCCTGAATCGAAGGCCTTGACGCTGGCGTTTCTGCCAGGGAGTCGGAGACATAACAGGTGATTGGGATATTTCGTGCAGTTAAGTTGGCATCTTCAGATTCCCTAAATCATTAATTACGAACAATCTCAATAATCTGTAAAGGAAAATGATAGCCACAGTGAAAATATGTGCGTAGAAATCTTTAAAACGTGCGTTATAAATAGACACAAGAAAACAAAATATTTACTTTTCTTATTATAATGTTCTAATATTTTACCAGTCTTTCAGTAAGTGAAAGCCGATATTACTTACAGCAAACTTGTTCAATTTAGAAATCGGAGGCTCAAATCCCAGAGTTGACACTTGAACGTGGTGTGCATGTCATGCCAGGAAATTGTTGGATATTACCTCACGTTATGTTCTGTGGCAAAGACTCCTTTCACTTGAAGGCACTGTGGGACTGATAAACGAGTATTTTAAATGGGACATGTATTTGAGAATGACTTTCGTTTCTGGAAATGGTCGACGTGCTGTGGTTCTAGCAGAGATGATCATAGCTGTTTATTCGGTGGAGCCCAATTCGTTCCTAATTATGTTCGAGAACTGCTGTCAGATTTGGATCCAAAGTGACTTAATAACGGTGGGCAGGAAGATGGTGGTGATAGCTATCTGAATGGGGTAAACGACGAAATTATTGCACTATCTAGATAATCTCAACGAAGTTTGAAAATAATAGGTCCGCTAAAATGTAAAATAAGGGTGTAACATAAGGGTGTACCCCTGATATTTTCAATATTTTGTGTACTTTGATTTACCATGAAAAAACATTGAAACTAAAGAAAACAATGAAATCGTGTATTTAAAATGATTTATTTAAGTCGTACCGACACAGATAGTTTTTATGGCGACAATGGAATAGGAATGGCTTAGGAGTGTAAAGGAAGCGACCGTAGCCTTAATTAACGTACAGCGTCAGCGTTTTCCTGGTGTGAAAAGGGAAACCTTGGAAAACCAGGGCTGCCGACATTGGGGTTCGAACCCACTATCTCCCGAATCCTACTTGACAGGCGACACAAATCACGCAGCCACTCGATCGGTCGTACATGTTTTCAAATAAATATCGAACTCACGTGTCCTACTGTTATAAAACACTCTCCTGGTTAAAAATTAAAAGAAAACGACGATATCTTGACATCGCAACTTCGACAGTTGAGTGATTCAAAACCCCAGGATCTGTCCTCCCATTAACATAACACACGATCAACTTCTACACTTCCAATACCTGTGCATCTCGCTCCTTTCAAGTATCTGGCGCAAGAGTGTGGAATTCCCTTCCGGTTAGTGAGCCTCTTTTAAGCGGTCTTGCCACCTTTTGTGAATGTCAGTATGAATGCGGTTAGGATTTACTTATCATTAGACTCCGTACTTTGAGACATTAATAGATTAGTACGCAAACCAATTTGGTTGGTAGCCAGGGTCTTCTAACGTGCTCTTCCACAATGTAGCAAGAGTAACATGAATTCTTACAGCATTGTCGTTGTGCAGGCTAGTACAGAACGTCGCGCGGGATCTCACCAACCATCATGCTCAGTTTGAAAGCCAGCATTTCTAGCTATAGCCCGGCAACGTGTTTCCCATTGCAGCAGACCTTTTCGCACAATTAGTTTGTGTGTTTTATCCCACTCCTCTTGAGGAGCTTTCCAGAGGCCATTCATAATGCGTGAACGTCTATTACCTAAGGCCATTTTAGGAGTCCAAATGCACAGAAGTCCACGGGTGACCATCGAGTTCATTAACCGGAATTTCAGTCAAAAGAATCGCACGGATTCCATTATCTCTACGAACAGACGAGTCAAGCGGGAGGTGTGGCTGCATGCTTCATTTTGATCCACCCATACCTGATTTTTCACCCTCCCATACAGTGGTGGGCTATTTGTGTTGTAAATAGGTGTTAAAACCTCTTGCTGATAGTACCTTTACATTATTAGCTACACGGCGAATGGTTAATTTTCCATTGTACCAGTATCCAGCGATGATAATGAAACCCTTTGTAAAACTTTTCTAGCATTCTTTATAGAATGTTAGACTTTTATGTGTAGGGCGGTGTTTGTTTCAGAGATACCACCTGAGACAAAGACCTTCACATTTCTTACCAGTTGTGGTCTACGGCTGGTGGCTGTCGGCTTTTTCTGTTTTTATTCAATACATCACTGGTGGCGTTCTGTGATATCAAGAAATGACGCTTCTTGCACATTCCTTGGGTTAGAGAACAGCTATATTTAGCTTCGGAAAGGGCTGTTATGTAGCTCGCTCAGTACGGATCAAACCGCTTCGGCATCATTGCAACTCATGTCACACACGTTCTCTGTACTGACGTGAATCACCACTCCCCGTTTTGACGTGCTCAAGTTGATAACAGCGCCGCTAGCTGCCTTCAAACTCGTCACCAGAGATCCCGAACGACCGTCTGTATACTTCCTACTCAATTCAATGGGTTTGCATTCTAATCTGTTTCTGCCTCATAATTCAGGCTCTACTTTATCATGATTCCCGAAGTTTATATTCATTGTTATGTGGATAAGTGTAGGAGAAGGCCGTGAGCACTAACTTCATCATAAACGAAGGTAATAAATAAATAAATAAATAAATAAATAAATAAATAAATAAAACTTACGAATAATGATATTGTTTTTATCTTCCAGTAACAAGTGTTACTGTTTTCTAAGACGCCCGGGAAACTGCATTCCTTCCTGCAAGAGCTTCTTAATGCGCCGGAGTTCAACGATTCGTAGTTGTTCCAATTACATTCTTTCAAATCCCACTAAATTTAGCCGCCCTACATCACTCAGGAGCAGTAATCCGTTTATAATATCTCAGATGAATGTACAGGGCTTGAATATGTTGCTGTTGTTGCTTAACCACACAAGGACGGTCAGAACAAACCTTTACCTGCTCCTAAATCTACTGACAAGAGCCTGACGTATTTGAGGACATTCGAACTCAGCTGGGATCAAATCCGCCAACTTGAACTCAGAAGGCCAACGCTAGACTTATTTGTTTCAACTGACTGCGACTATTTCTTGATGGAAGAGATACATTTTTTCTCTCCCTTGGTACAGGTGAGAAAACTGTAGCTTCCACCGAACTCTGAGCTTCACTTATGTCTGTGACAGTATGGAATATACTGAGGTATGAGAGGTTCTGATCAGGCATTCAGTTCAGACTCGAATATCTGTGTGTTAGGGAAGGTCTTACTCAAAGTATCAGTGACAAACTTTCTGGACCAGTGAGGAAAACAATGCAAAACTAGCTTATCTCTCATCCTGTCTAATATGCCTCACTATGGCACCGCTCTTAGTTTTCCGTTTTGACGCAGGTTATGTCTTACGCTATCTGAAGGAGGGTATTCGGAATGAGGAGATAAAATATAATTTAGGAAAGAAGACTATAGATGAGTCCGCACGCATAAACTGGCTTCGGTAGTGGGTCATGTGAGGCGAATGGTGGAGGGTAGGTTACCTAGGAGAACAACAGACCCGGTCATGCAGGGTAAGTGAAGTACAGGGAGGCCACGGCGACGTTGAATAGACTCGGCTTCTAATGATTTAAAAATAAGAGGTACGGAATTAGGCGAGGTCTCAGAGCTAGTTACAAATACGGTAACGCTGAAAAGCATAAAAGTCTATAATAAAAATATATGTATTAATGTTATTTAAATTTTAAAATTTGAATTGCTTATGTCATGCAAAACAACCCGAAGCATTGTTTCCCAAGATTTTTGCAACCTGCCCTGTTCCATTTTTGTAATATAACCTATTCCCAACATTTGACGACAGTAAGAAAAGCAATTTTTTAGAAATTGAATCGTATTATGGAAAGTATAACATTCTTTATTGATGGCCATGTAAGTAATAGTTATGAATACTGTATTCAAAAAGGGAGTGGATTTGAGGAAGATTAATGATGCTGCTGTGACACTGACACCAGATTATTTATATCAGGCTGAATTTTGCTCTGCTTTGGTCTAAGGTTATCTTTGATGACAGTGGTCTTGAAAAATCATTGACCACATAAATATGTCATCGAAGAGAACACCAAGAACTTCATTACCCTCTCGGGGTAGTTACAGCGTGCCTTATTCAGAAGAAAGATGCATAGGAAAGACATATTCCATGTCAGTTTGTTCGCCTTTCAGTAGGTGACATAATTAGGCATTAGGGGTCTTGAAGCAAGAAACCATATTTTAAAATTGTTCTCATTCATGTCGTTGTCTACCAACTGAAAACCCCTCGGGTACCATTACTCATCATCAATCACTACTGATCTGCAATTATGGTCAGATGGCAGATTCCCTATCTGTTGTTTTCCTAGCCTTTTCTTAAATGATTGCAAAGGAATTGTAAATTTATTGAACATCTCCCTTGATAAGTTATCCAAATCCTTAACTCCCCTTCCTATAAACGAATATTGCCCCAATTTATCCTCTTAAATTCCATCTTTATCTTCATATTGTGAGGTTTCCTACTTGTAAAGACATTACTCAAACTTATTCGTCTACTAAAATCATTCCACGCCATCTCCCCACTGACAGCTCGGAACATGTCACTTTGACGAGCAGGTCATCTTCTTTCTCCCAAGTATTCTCAGCCCAAATTTCACAATATTTTTGTAACGATACTCTTTTGTCGGAAATCACCCAGAACAAATCGAGCTCCTTTCTTTGGATTTTTCCAGTTCTTGAATCACGTAATCCTGGTGAGGGTCCCATATACTGGAACCATACTCTAGTTGGGGTCTTACCAGAGACTGATACGCCCTCTCCTTTATATCCTTACTACAATCCCTAAATACTCCTACAACCTTGTCCAGATATCTGTACACTTTATTTACATTCCCATTTATGTGATTATCCCAATGAGGATCTCTCCTTACATTAGCACCTAGGTACTTACAATGATTCCTATAAGGTACTTTCACCCCAACAACGCAGTAATTAAAAGTGAGAGGAGTTTTCCTATTTGTGAAACTCACAACCCGACTTTTAACCCCGTTTATAATCATACCATTGCCTACTCTCCATCTCACAAGATCACCGAGGTCATTTTGCGTTGTTCACAATCTTGTAATTTACTGTATTTATTACTCT
This sequence comes from Anabrus simplex, assembly GCF_040414725.1. Taxonomy (NCBI): domain Eukaryota; kingdom Metazoa; phylum Arthropoda; class Insecta; order Orthoptera; family Tettigoniidae; genus Anabrus; species Anabrus simplex. The sequence continues at coordinate 7,551,829 of NC_090275.1, read as the reverse complement.
ATACATAGTAACATCAGCAAGAATCCTTATCTCTGATTCCAGTTCTTTTCTTATATCATTTATATATATAAGAAAACATAACTGCCCAATAATACTGCCCTGTAGAATTTTCCTCCTAATGATTACAGGGTCAGATAAAGCTTCGCCTATTCTAATTTTCTGAGTTCTCTTTTCTTGAAATATAGCCACCCATTCAGTCACCCTTTTGTCTAGTCCAGTTGCACTCATTTTTTCCAGTAGTCTCCCATGATCTACCCTATCAAATGTCTTAGATAGGTCAATCGCTATACAGTCCATTTGACCTCCAGAATCCAAGATATCTGCTATATCTTGCTGTAATCCTACAAGTTGAGCTTCAATGGAAGTACCTTTCCTAAACACGAACTACCTTCTATCGAACCAGTTATTAATTTCCCAAACATGTTTAATATAATTAGAAAGAAGGCAATGCATGTCAAACTGACCGGCCTGTAATGTTCAGCTTTATGTCTATCATCCTTTCCTTTATACACAGGGGCTATTATAGCAACTTTCCCTTCATTTGGTGTATCTCATTCATGCGGAGAATAATCAAATAAGTACTTTCGATATGGTACTGTATCCCAACCCATTTTCTTCAGTATATCCCCAGAAATCTTATCAACTCCACCCGCTTTTCTACTTTTTAACTTTTGTATCTTATTGTAAATGTCGTTGTTATCTAATACTTCTTTAGTGTTAGTCACCTTCTCCATCTCGACATTATCAGTGTAACCAACAATCTTTTCATGCTGCTGACTGAATACTTTTGCCTTCTGAAGATCCTCGCATACACACTCCCATTGTTCATTAATGATTTCTGGAATGTCCTTCTTGGAACCTGTTTCTGCCTTGAAGTACCTATACATGCGCTTCCATTTTTCACTAAAATATGTTTCACTGCCAATTATGCTTGCCACCATGTTTTCCTTAGCAGACTTATTTGCTAGATTCAGTTTTCCAGTGAGTTACTTCAATTTCTCCTTACTTCCGCAACCATTTCTAACTCCATTTCTTTCCAACCTGTACCTCCTTCGTCTCTTGGCTTCTGTGTTATAATATAGACGGTCTTTACCGTTCTTTACTACCTTTAAAGGTACGCTTACCAGAACGCTGCCACTACCTTGCAAGGTTTAATGGAAATATGTCGAGTATTTTAGCAGGTAATAGCCTGCACAACGGTTAGGCAGCAAGATTTTTATTAATATTAGGAGTACGGTCTGTCAGTCACCTAGAATTTTTGTTACCCTCGCCACGTTATGGATGAGCAGGCTGGACGGCACTTGCTACCAAGCAAATTAGTTGGATTTGAACCCTATTACTGTCCAAACAACCGGAGCCCAATTATGACGAAAGCAATTGTAAAAAAATGAAAGTTAACTCATGGGGCAGAGCGAGACATAGCAAGTGTACCTTTACAAATAGTGGAGGTAATTGAACTTCATCCCGCAGATTAAAACTGTGAGCTGGCAGTTGTGATCAACAGTGTTCTGTAAGGAAGCAATTAGCTCCTGTCTGCTTACAGACCAAGTTTAGTGCACGGGAGTGAAATCTGGGTGAACTCAGAATGTCAAATACGTAAGTTGCAAGTAACGAACATGAAGGTACTGAAAATGATTGATGGTAGGGGAATGTAGCAGGAGGGTGTATGTAATGTGGAGAAAAGATTAAATCAGCGATATGCAGGATGTATGAACCTGTCCCTGCTTCAGTAGTAGGGCCATGGGAAGGGAGCGGAGGTTGATACGTTACCTAATGAGCTCAACCATGGAGGGTAAGAGAAGTAGCAGGACACCGTGGTGATGACGGACAGACTTAATTGCCATGTTTTAAAGAACAGATGTGAGGATTACAGAGCAACTTCAAATTAAAAGTTTTAGAAGTGCTTATTTAACTCACGGAGGCTTGCAGACTGAAGGCTATGTATGTGAGAATTAAGGAGGAATTATACCCTATAAGGAAGTAATAATTTGAAACTTGCCGATATATTTGATCCATGAAGATGAATCTGTCTCCTTAAATTCGCTCTCTCGAGAGGTTAGTCTGCCAAGTTGGCAGCGCTGTTGAGAGTGGTGCCGCTCTGGACGGAAGAAACAATAGCCGGGTCCTTATTTCACGGCGTGTAAAGGCAGGAGAGGTCGATCTCCGCAGTACCAGGAAACAGCCAGCAGATGACAAGCAGCAAGATTGGCTTAAAGGAAGAAAAATAAGAAGTGAAGGTATTTTTGGTGCTGCCACAGTCGCATTCACAAGTGAGGTTCCTCCCTCAGAGACGAAGAGAAGCCCGGTAATACCCTGACTTGCTTCAGGATCACTCATCCTCTAAAATGATGATGGTAATTATTGTTCTGAGAAAAGCCAACTCCATCCAGGAAATGAAAGCCCTTGGAGGAGTAAAAACTTGGCGGCAGGTTGTCACTATGGTGACGGCCGCAGGGTTTTGAGAAATAACAGACAGGTATTATGTGGATAATACATTTTATTCAGTAGAACGCGATGTAGTGTGTTTGGGTCTTTTGTATGAGAAATAATTTAAGAACTTTGGAGCAATATTACGAGAAAAGTAAATGAATTGTCCATTGTGCTGTGCCGAGGCACAACATTCAAATTAAAGTGACGATCGAGAAAAATCAACCTCAAACTGAACGCGCCAGTTAACACAGCGCCATCTCATAACAGAGAATGCGTGTGTTGTCACACATTTAGTGCACATTGTGTCTTAATTTGAAGCGCTCTTGCACGAAAACTATGTATCAGATCTTTGATTTTTATGCGACAGGTATCCTCCCCTTTCATCTGTCAATCGTAATATAAATACTCTCGGCGATATACTATCCATGCAGCCGTTCTCGAGGAACGTAAGTCTACGTTAAAAATAAACGATTCTACAATGGGTAGCTTCGGCATTAGCAAGGTAACTTTTCAATTTCAAAAAAAGTTTGGAGAATGAAGTACTAACTTAACCTAAAATTACATTTGGTGGTATTTTAGTACGTACCTATCTGGGCCTTGATAATGGCCATCAAATCACTTTTAATGGAACATTTGTCATTTGTAGACATACAAAATAATTTGGTAATTAGGAAGTGTCACGCAACCCGTTCTTCCATAATGTAGCAAGAGTAACACAAATTTTAGGAGTTCTGTACGCCATACCCTGTTGTGTATGCAAATCTCATTGTATAACCATTATACAGGATGGACTATACTCGCTTCTGTAAGGTTACATTCTAACCTAAAAGACCGCACTGTGCTCATTTGTAGACTAATAACTTGTGAGGAATAGAAATTGCTAAACAGTGGAATAATGTTAACAAAGGTGATGGCTATACGCTAAATAGACCCCACGCAGTAATTCGGCAACAGATTTCTCCTTGGCTCTGGCGGCCCTGGAATGTGGAGTGACGATCGCTGTTCTTATTCTGTATTCTTGATGCTCTGAAGATGATCTTGGTAGCAAAATGGACTACGCAAATTGTAACACGATATAATATCATCAAATCAATATAATGGTGAAAGCTTTTCGCCGTGGATGTGCCATGTAAGGCCATTACCGACACTTCCCGTACGAAGTTGGAAAGTGCGGAACTCGCAGGTCATATGTTCATACGGACTTTTTGTGTTGATATGGGGTGAACTATCCACCCCTCAAATATTTCCCACATATGAAGGGTTGTATTTGGTACCGAGGTGCGTTGTGGAAAAATGTCGGGGTGTTTTCAGTATCTGATAATAAGGGAAATACCGCATGCCTTCAACAGGGAATCGAATCCAGGACCATTTAAATCGACAGCCATTGATGAAACGTATCTTTCGTCTGGAACGTGGTATTGTGTGGAAGTGAAACATGGACGAAAAGTCACAGAGAAATGTGAAATGTGGTACTACAGAAGAATGCTGAAGGTGAGGTGGGTAGATGAAATCATGAATGAAGAGATACTGAATCCAATTGCTGACAGGAGATCGATTTTTCTACTTTGACGAGAATAGACAGAATAATAGGACACAATAATACACGCAGGACTTGTTTAGTTAGTTTTTGAAGGAAGTGCAGACTGTAAGAACGGTAGGGGTAGAGCAAGATATGACAAACATATTAGAGTACATCTAGGTTGTAGTGGTTACGTAGAAATGAAAAGATTAGTACGGGACAGGATGGCATAGAAGGCTGCCTCAAACTGTCTATCGACTGATGACTCAAACACATACATCTTTAAGTATTATCGTAATAATATTATTGGTTTAAGGCGCACTAGGTTGGCTACGTTTTTCTTGCTTTCCGAGGGAATGATTTTGTCCCTCGCCAACACGTTTTCAATATATGAGATGAATTTATGGTGCATACTTAATGCTCGTGATGTTAATCAATTACATAAGGAGGCTGGATGGCAACAGACTTTTATGAGAATCTTCGAATTCCAGCGAGCTGACCAGGCAACGAACCAGCAGACTCGGGCTGAAGGCCAGTGCTCTTACTGTCTGAACCACACGGCCCGATTGTTGTTTAATAAAATGTCATTATAAGAAAATGACATAAAGTTAAATTTTGCAGAAACATAAACTGTTTTAACCAAAACACGTATTAACATATTTTATTCCCTCCTTAAATTACGTCGGTGATTTTTTTCGTCCCCCTTAAAATTCGTACTGGATATCCACAGTCAGTATATTTAGAAATGAAATGAAATGTGTTAGAAGACAAACCGGTAGAGGGCGGGCTATAAAATATATGAGAGGCCCATATAAACCATTCCTCAAATTGCAAGTCTTTGTCCCTCCGCGATACAAGAAGTGGTGCCATTATAACTCTGATGGTGGTCATTGGACAGAGAACAAAAAGAATGAAACCTATTAGAGAATCAGAATGGAATTTTAAAAGCGCCATTTTCTCCTTCTTCTCTGCTACCGGGATAGAAGGAAGAAGAGTAAGAAATAATTACTAAATGGTAAAAAGTTATACAGTATAGATGTCCTTTCGACAAAAGATATTTCGATCTTTGATGGGATACTGTTTGAAACTTCAACCACGTACTCGAGAACAGGAGATATGTCAACCACTGAGTGCACGGTCTCGTTAGCGAATTTTCACTCAGCTCTCTTTCTTTCTTCTGGCCTAGGACATCATCTCCTTTCTATGCCAACATATATTTCTCACCTTGTACTCTATGACATGATGACGTATGCACTCCTTCCTTTATGCCAAGCTAGTGTGTTATAAATTACGCGTCGAGATTCTATAATTTTTCATTGAGGTGATGATGACTTCGAGCCTCACCACCGCCAGACTTAAATATGGTTTTATCTGCGTTGTCATTTTACGTCCAAATTAGTCCGCTGTTCCATCATGTAACGAGAGTAGCCTATCTTCAAGGGTTTTTAATAGGCTCGGCCCCCCATGTTTATGCAAATATCATAGCAAATCTGTTGTCCGGGCTGCATTATACTTGTTATTCGCTTCAGTTTGTTAGCATTTTGACGTATTACTGCCTAAAAGTCCAGGTTGTACGCATAGCTAACCTAAAAGTCAACAAGTGAATAATTACAGTAAACATAACACAACTTAGATTTTGGAGATTGGAAAAAAGATAACGAAGTCACATTTTGTAATACATTTCAAATTATTATTTACTGCTATTATATATATATATGTACAACTAGCAGAAGTACCCGTTCTTCTTACGGGTTATCAGAAACTGGCTTTAGTTACTCATACTATCTGTGTGACTGACTTCATTAGATATTTTTATATCACTTGTGTATTTACTTAAGTACGTAGACATTATTTGTCATGTTTGGAATTATAGTGTATCTTCTTCTTATTTTCTTCATGGGGGTCTCTAAAGATTACTTCTTAATTAGCGTCGACCTCTAAGATCTTTTGCTACCATGTTTCTCCTTCATTCCCACCTAGATATACCTGCTCCCTTCACAAAGCTGCAGGTTTAGTGTAAGTATATTTCCGCCAGATAGCACCACAAATATAAATATTATTGAATGTATTTGTTTGATCCGACATTTCGTAACTATTACAAATGATCAGGAACATACGCGATGCATAAAAGAAACTACTATAATTATCGAGAATTATAATTGTCAGGGCTTGTCACTCATGTCGCACATCATATTGAACCCTTGAACTTACCATTCCATCGTTGGTCGGCTACGGCTGCTACAGTAGAACAATCTAGAACTCTTAAATCATGGGTCGTTGCGGGAATAAATTCGGTCACGATCTTAACCAAACGATGGGGTTCAGAAGAGAGCCTAACTACTTGAAATGAGGAGCAAAAATGTGCTTACTAACTTTTATTAAATTGAAATAGCACGATAACATTATTAATTTAATATGCATTCTTGAAAATAAATTTTTTTATAAATTATTGATTTTTGAATGTTTCAAACACAGTCACATTACATAGCGTTGATTTGTTTCTTACAATATCGAAGAGTTGCTTCGGAGAAGTAAATATATTAGTGGACAGCGAAACTGAAAAACTGAAAAAGGGAAGACCTGAAAACCGGGCACCTATTATTCCAAACGAGAACTGAGAGTTAATCCACACGATCCGTGGAAAATCTGACTTTCAACAAGTAGAACGCTTGATTTTCTCTCAATTAAGGTTATCCACCAGTCGAATACCTTTTACGGATACGGAACACCCGCCGAATTGACCCTTAATCGAACCAAACTGACTATCAGTTGCTTTGGATAGGTTGCGAAATATTATGGGAAAGCATGGTGTTCACTACGAGTTAACAGCATCATTCACAATTGAAATAAAATTCCACCATGTATTTGTCATTCATGACACCCTTAAGTGATAAGGTAATCCCGATGCTAAATGTGCATCACCCAAAACAGCTGTTCGGAAGGAACCAACAACAACATGATCCGTGAGGATCTTACGTTATGTCGTCCTAAAGGAACAAAACTGCGAAATGCAGGAAACACTTATTCATCATGCATTTAGAAGAAATGCCAAACACTGAAGTTAATTAAAAAGTGGAAAGTCACTTGAAAAGTATTATTATCGAACCGATTTTCAGGTTAGAAATGGTTTTGTTACGCTAAATAAAATTACCAGTCCACGTTAAAAATTACTACAACTTTAAGGAATTCTTTCCCTTGAAAAACAATGCTACCAGTGCAGATCTATCTATTTACTGTCTGTCCCAACACACTACTTATAAAGTGATTACTTACTTCAACTATGAATAAAATGAAAGTACGACAAGATTGAAAATAAAATATTGTTACTGGCTGACGAATCGAAACCGCATTCGCAACTCAAGTCTCACACTAATACACTGAGTGTCAATATGCACACTATCAAACGAAACGGACGTCAAAACGATAAAACAATTAAGTCCGTAAAATAAATTAACATATCGAAGTTATTAAAGCTCAACACGCGCGGAGAATTACAGTAAAATATTTAATATATATCGGGCCGATATCCAACATTTGGGCAACCCTCACTCACTAGCGGTCCCGTTATCTCAAGAAGAGCTACGCATTGACCCTCTTCATAAATCATATCATACTGTAGATGCTACCTTCGTCCAGGCCACTTCAACAAAAAAAAACAAAAGAAACATCTAATCTGAGACTTGAGTGTGTACAGCTGCCATCCCAGACCTATCGTCGGGCTCACTTGAAATCTGTACATCCTAACACTAATCACTATGTACATGATACCTTCCAAATTCTATCGTCGGGCGTGAACTAGGACGTCTCATCATCAGTGACTCCAAGGATAACATGTGACGTCCTAAATCTATCGTCGGGCGTCAAAGTGGGTCGTACTACGCCTCCCTTAACATATCAGGCGAACTAGCAATTTCAAACAACTCCGACATTCAATACTAAACCTGGTCAGACAAATAACGCACGACGGAACCACGTCTCTTACTATCAAACGAATGCAAGTCAAAAATACAGCAAGTCTCTACCTCGTTACAATACGTGAACTCAAAAATAAATATACGTGACGAACGATTCTCCACTCCAAACACAATCTCAGCCTGTGCACTGAAGTTTTAGGGAAGCAATGATAATTCCCAACGCACGTTTACCATTGTGGATGCCTTCAAAATAATAATCATCACTACCGCATTCGAAACTCTCAAATCGCCTATCGTCAATTCCAACTATATATGTCAATGACCTATCCAGTGAACAAATTCAATACACCCCAACCATGGGTCCAAAATGCTCTTTTATCCTTGAGGTCGCATTATCTTACTATTCATACGGACTTTAAGTAACGAATCGCTGGGCGTTTACTACCAAGATTTTAACCTTTTACTAGAGTCGTTTTCACTTGGGATCTTACTAGAAATCTACGGTGCTTCACACAGTAGTCGTCTCAAATTCGGGTTGGTAGCGGAAAACAATACAGCCTGCCTCAACACAGCCTGTTTCCTAAATACTTCCTCTGCAAAAATATAGCCTGTCTCACACTCATTCTCCTCGCTTTATTCCAGCGGTATCACTTAAAATCCAGGCTTCATTTCATCCATCTCTCTCATCTCCACATACATATAAATTCGTCGCTCTCAATCCCCTTTTCTTATATTTCCAAGACCCTTTTTCGTAATTCAATCCCCTGGTGAAAACAACAACCACTGTAAAACACATGTCTTACTTTACTGATATTACGACTTTTGGACCTCGAGAATCCAAGAGCACACCGCGACTTTTCATATCATTGATATACACGATGTCTCAAAATTTCTTCCCATGAATAACTATAACTCTATCAAATTTCACTGAAATTACCTAAATATGCCTGCGATCCTTGTAAAAATATACTGGTTAAATGCACTTTTAACATAGAAAAATTTCTTTATCCCGCGGTAGACATTATTATTATTATTATTATTATTATTATTATTATTATTATTATTATTATTATTATTATTATCAACAAACATTCCGAATTCAACTGATATTTGAAATTTAGATATTCGCCACGACTAATTTACACTTATAACTTTCCAAAAATCCACGCTTTGGACAATATCTCATCGAACATCAACACCAAATTTTAAACGTCGCATTTTACCGTTTCTTGACATGAAATTTACACACTGAAATTTTCACACGCTGACCAAAAATTGCAACACCTTTCGCCTGATAATTACGAATATCAACCCGACAATCATCTTGAAAAATTTGTTGGGACAGACCAATAAAACTAACTACAACATAATACAAATATAGACAGACCTGCACATGGCGCCATTCCCAGTATTCTGGTTACATCGTCACCAGCAGACCTCGTGCTTAGCCGTACATTTTCACAGATAACATTATCATTTCCAACATCTCTCTCTTACAAACACTACCCTTCTCACACACGATATTAAAATTACCACATAAATCGCGCACTTTTCTCTGTAATTTGCACCACGAACTTCCCTCGTTCGGCAGTCGGCTGCGACTGTCTGGCCCGTTCCTGACGTTGTCTCTCTCTGTTACTCCAATAAAACAGGTGTTCAACAGATAAAGGGAGCAGAACTACTCTGAATAGCTTCCCCAACCCTCTTCACTTTCAAACGTACATGAGATGATATAATAAAATCTGATGTGTATAATTTTAACAAACGCCTACACTTTCATGGTTCGTCGGTAAACGTTCAGAACTTTTCCAATCACCTTCTCTTCTTAACCGAGTATGTGGACCTTAGCCACGGTCATGTATTTAATTATTTGTCGATCAATCTGGCGCGAATTTCCAATGACGACGGGCACAAGCTCCCGCGGCTTCAAGTTCCAGATCGACACTCTCAAAATATACGGTGGGGGTTTCTTTTATAATCTCAGAAGGGACGCTATCCCCACTATTAAGCTTGATTGTGTAATCTGCCAATTTTGCGTCCAATAGACCGATTTTGATGAGACTTGTCCCAGACTTCCGGACAGGCTTGCAATTAATTTAGATGTTAATCTTATAATTTTACCACACTCACAACAGGGGAAATAAATTATTTCTTCCCGTGCGTTTCGCGCGTTTTCTTCATCCCCTGACCTTGGCACGTGTAGCTGGTTCACTGATCTGACGCTAACATGTACTTAGGCTTAACTGCATTTATGTTTTTCCCTGGGGGCTCTGTCTTCACGTAGGGTGTACGAATAATTTAACTTATTTATTTCTTTATTTACTGTATTGCCAAAATCCCTCGTTTTATAGAATTCCATGAATTTAAAGAATTGTCGGGCACTCGAGTTCCGCCGAGGTGTCCCGGTATTTCACGAGCTTGCCGTGAGTGAGATCCTTCCCACGCGACATCGGGGATCTTAGGAGCGCAACATGGCTGCCCTCAAACATAAAAGTAGCTTCTTGATACCAAATAAATATTGAGAAAAAAATATTTTTCTCACCGTAGAATTATGGGTTCAATATAATGAATCTGAGTATAAATGTTGAGAATTTTTTCAAGTCACGGGCGCACCATTTTGACAGTTGTGTACAGTATATAGGTTGTTTTCATGGTTACTGTACCGGGCGGTACACCTCCGCTCCGCTAATTCAAACTTTGCGCCAGTTGAAACTCCTCTACTGGAGGAAGCCTGAACTTTAACTACCGTGTTAAGTCTCAAGTTTTTCAGAAGATGTCCCTACTTGTAAATTTTGAAGTGTTCTGAACGGTGTCGTTTTCGATGTATTTTTGTTTTGCCTGTAGTAAGAAGTGTGAATATTCTCTTCTAGATGGCACTACTGAAGGACTACAATTATGCACCCTAGTGCGAAGTGAAAGAACTGTGTTTTTGGAGAAATTTAGTATTCATAAGTTTGTTCCTTATTAAATTTCTTTCAGCTTGTGTTTAAGTTGGCAACGTTAACCCTTTCTTTCCGCCAGTTTTGAATTCGACCAATGAGTAATTTCTGTAATTAATTTTCCACCAATCCTGGTTTTCTTCTTCACTTCTGACATGTAATCTTTTGGTCGTCCAATAAAAGCTTGTGCGCGGGTGTTCTTATTCTTGAAAGGTCTCGAATGTTCCACGAGGGTATATAAACTGCTGATTTTCGGGTCTCTGCGCCACTTCAGTAACGTCTATCAGTGTGTAAATTATGTATCAGGGGGCGGGAAGCGCCTCTTTCTTCGGGCAGCAGTTCAACCACCAGGTAATGGCCGTCTTATAACTTCTTTCTTGCTAGCTCAGCAGTTTAACCCTCGGGTTGGGTTCGAAACTTTTATCATGTAACTTTCCTTTAAAATGTAAAAGACTCTTGCTATAAATTCTATCTCTTTAAAGTACAAATTGGGATAGCGAGTGCCTTCCCTCTCGAGCTCCCTTTCATATTGTTCTTGAGGTGACTACGTTTTCTCAACCATTTGTCTTCGTTTCGAAATGTAATAAGTTTTCCTATCGTGTCACCTCTTTAGTATGGGACTAGCCCTTGCATTAACGGGCTAGTGCCAAGTAGGTTTTAAACAAAATATATTAGGAGTGCAGTTTCGCCTCCTCTCAAGTTGGTATTTTTGGAGGCCATGTAATTGTCCTGGTTCTTCACTGAATAGGCCTCAGTAAGTTGGGTATTTTTACCCCTGTGTTATTGTAGTTGGAGGACAGCTTAAAGGTGGAGTTCGGTGTGGCCTTTGATAGGCTTGAATTTTGAGAGTGGGTTTGCTCTTTCTTAAAAGTCGATTTTGTGTGCCTCGAGGAGGCTTTATTAGGTAATTGGGAGCAAGTGCTCCTGGGCATGATTAGGGTTTTCTGCCCCTTTGTCGAATCTTGTATTTGGGTAAAGTTGGGCTTACTGCTCAAGAATTGTGTGTCTGGCTCTCGGAGCCCAAATCCTGTAACACTGTAATTGAACACTCTCGATTTGTCGTTAGGCTACTGTGTACCTGTTATATTTGTTATTTCTTGATTTTGCAAAGAAAAATATAACCTTGTTAAATTTTAAATTAACTTTAATTTCGTAGATTGAGACCTGTTCATCCCAGCACCTTCTTTCACCTCTAACTACCACGGAGAACTCCGTAACAGTTACAATGTTCGTAAAAGTGGACCAAATATCGGCTCTAATAACATCAGTGATCCTACTACTCCATGATATGATAGAAAATAGTTTAAACTAAAGGTAACAGACTCCGCAAAATGCTGAAACTTAAGCCAGTACGTAAAAACGGAGGCCCGTCGGCAACCGCAGGTCGCTGTACCACGGAGATCTCCGGGGCTATTATTTTTATACTTCACTCCCTTTCCATCTCCGCCCAAAGGAGTGCTATGAGCGTCTTACACAACAGTTTATTTTTTCCAGATAGTATGTCATAGGCAATTTTGGTTGGCAGCTATGCCCCAACGTACATGCATAATCTAACTGCTCTAGAATCCTGGGGCTGACGTTGCCTTGGTTACGGCCGTTCGTTTCTTTATCCGATTCCTAGAGCAGGGGTAGTGTGGTGCCAATATCTCCGTAACGGTTGGGTTTAGGGCCTTAAGCATGGTTTTCGGGCCCGTAGGGCTTAGCGAGTTTTGTTCTTTGCGTCAAGAGGATTAAATTGAGCTTTGTCTCGTCCTTATACGACAAATTCGATATTTTGCCTATATTAGCCTATTATTTTTATATCTGCCCCCCGTTCCCCCCACCTCGAATTGTTTTGAAAATAAAATACAGCCCATGCTACTCAATGGAAATGTAGCTTTCTATAGGTGAAGTAATTTTTAAAATCGGTTCAATAGTTTTTGAGTCTATTCGTTACAAACAAACATACAAATTTTTCCTCTTTATAATATAGTATAGATTAATTGAAATTTTGAGAGAGATATGTCACTGCTTTATATGAAAACAAATTGAAGGGGCGTAATCAGTGCACAATTTCGCTGTACATCTACAAGAGATTAGTATTTTACGATCAGAGCAGCTGATGATACACCTTTCGTATCGGATAAATCTTGTTTTATCGCTGTCATGATGAGTATCACGTTCATTGCGACTATAACAGCTCTCTTCTGGGCAGACGGTGCCATTTATTCCAGTTCCATTCCATTCCATTCCTCAAGAACCCTTTACTCAGACAAGAAGAAAATAGTAAAGTGGTAAAGTAAAACGCTCTACAAGAAAATTGAAAAACTCTCAGACACTATGCGAAAGAGAAGGATATATTTTAATGTTCATCTTCTCAGAATGAACTCTAATAGATTAACCAAACACATTTTTCACTTCTCCCGTAATCGCAAAACAAAACCCAACTGGTTTAAAGAAACTCAAAAAGAGCTAGTAGAATTTATAATTACAGAAAATTCACAATTCGATCCAACAGCTAATGCAGTAAGTAAAGGCGAAAATATAACATTCCAAGACAAATCTACATTAAAAGCCAAACTTATTATTTCGGAACACGAGAGAAAACGAAGAGCAGAAAGAATGAAGAAATGTTGGGCACAACACACAGGGAAATGACTGATTCAACGTACTCCAAAGAGGGTGAAACGAAAGAGGGAAATACCATTCACATATAGTATTCACAACACGTCGCACAACTGAGGCATAAGCGTATAACGTACATCAAATAACAATTCTGAAAGCGCAGTAGACACTCACCGAGCAGTCATCAGCCCAGAGGTTGCACCAACAAACTGTATGCGGTTGTGTGAAAACCGCAAAAGCCGATGGCAATGTAAATTGAGACGTCCAGTACTACGTAAGACGAGGAGAACGAGGTAATTTGCCATTGCTTTCCTCACTTGGCCAGAAAGTGCTATTGCAGCACTACTCTCCACTAGTCGTGTTCTGCGCTCGGATTGTTAGGCAGTAACGGGTTAGAATTCAAACTTACTAAAGTAACAAGTATAATGCATAGTGGTCAGGCTATGAGTTGAGGATAAGCTTTAGTAATACGTTCCATAAGAACCGCTAGAATGTGTTACTCTTGTTACCTTGTAGAAGAACAGGTTAGAGGACACTGCCTTGTAAAAAAAGAAGTTTACATTCTAATATATATAACTGCCTGAAACTCCGGAGTCCAGTCATTACTCAGCACTACCCATACGTTACCAACTTCTATTTTTTTTTTTTTTGCTATTGGCTTTACGTCGCACCGACACAGATAGGTCTTATGGCGACGATGGGATAGGAATGGTCTAGGACTGGGAAGGAAGCGGTCGTGGCCTTAATTAAGGTACAACCCCAGCATTTGCCTGGTGTGAAAATGGGACACCACGGAAAACCATCTTCAGGGCTGCCGATAGTGGGGTTCGAACCCTCTATCTCCCGATACGTTACCAACTTCGACTGTCAAACTTAGAGCAGTGGTGGCTTGTGTTTGTATTGGGATATAACCAACCCTAATTCGCCAGTTAACGGATTCCTGACGGAACTCGGTCCCTATGGGGGTGTTCCTCTTATAGTCTACCTCCATTTTGCTCAAGCACCTTACTTAAGTCTCTTATTTATGCAAGAGTTTAACTCCCTGTGTTCATTGAACGACTGTTTTATATATTCGCGGTTTAGTCTCTTCATTTGTCCAGGTAGATTGAGAGACGAAAGAAAACCGAGAAACTGGCGGCTAGACAGGGAAACATTATCGGAGATTCCGTCGCCAGCTCAGGATAAAGAAAGCATATGCAAGGTAACTGTCCGACAGCATAACGAGTTTCGGGAAAGAGGAACTAGGTTTTATACTTCCTTATCTAGCACTGTATAAAAGGAGATAAAATATAATTTCGTAAGATAAGTGGAGCACAATGTGGTTGGTTTGAATCCGACTCAGTCCGGTCGCCTGAGGTGTACGTGGGGGCAGATTCTATCAAATCATGGTAATATATTCAGAAAAGTACATGCATTTATGTTCATTTCTGTCTAAATACTCCACGAACCTACTACGCTGCCATAGCAGGGGTAGAGGTGGTACTCCCTCGTGGCGCGTCCAAGGTGGCAGACTTGAGCGAAATCAAATACCTCTCGCGGACCAAAGATACAACCCCCTGTGGGTTGTGGATACAGAAGGAAAATACACGCAGGGTATGCCCTGCCTGTCGTAAGAGGCGACTTAAAGGAGAGACCAAGCGATGACTGAATTCGAACCATGAGGCTACTTGTAAATAGTACCATCATTCGAGGACACCATCGGTCGCCTTTACTCGCGAGTAGAACCACTAAGGTAGGTACACAATAGGATTGTGATTAGTAGCAACTGAGGGTGGATCTGTGTGGGTTTTACATAACCACTACATGGGTTGTCTATGAGTGGTGCCGTAATGCGAGAAAGACCAATATATCTGCGTTACCTCACATGTGTTACATCACATATGAGTAGTACCACAATGTGTGGAACTCCGTAAGTCTACGTTACTCATTATTAGTACTGATACATGAGAAATGCCATGGTTTTTACTTCCCTAGCTGTAACTACCATTATGTGGGGCCGTTGACCTGTATTTTGGACCCCTTTAGGCAACAAGTAGCCTATCATTGATTCAGAATTGTGCTTTGGGTGGAACCCCTTGATCGTTATATGCTATCGTTTTAAGATAGTTTCTGGGAAGGCGGGGCATTGCGAGTTGGGTCCACTGATTATTTTAAATTCGTATTCGTGTATTCACAAGTGGTCATCACTGTTTGAAATTTGGTGAGTGGATGCGTGTTTGGACTTTTATACTGTCATTACATTTCGTCTCATTTCGAACCATTAGGGGCCGATGACCGAGCTGTTAAGCCCCTTTAAACAAGAATTATCATTATCATCTGTTTATATACTTACGAGCTTCAAATCTGGAACTTATCTGATGATGTTCTTTCAAGACCGAAATATGTCCTTCTGTTTTAACTTAGTTGTTTCTTTTTTCAGGCATTTTATACTTTTATTACACAAAATTAGTTCCGGCAGACTGAAGAATATGAGAGTTATAAACACAATGTGCGACTTGGAGCCTTTCAAAGTCTGATCTGTCTGCTCGCTGATCGAACTTGAGGATGAGAGGGATGAAATGTGACAAGGAGGTTTAACGGAGATGGGTTCCAATTGGACCGATACCAACATTGCTCAGACGTTAATTTTGTAGTTCTGATTTCAAAGAACAAAGGTTGAGTCCCGGTCACTGCTGGTAGATGTATTTTTAAGGTGCAGTCAAAAGAAAAACCGAACCCACTATAACACACATTCCGTGCGAAGGGTGGCAACGCTGTTGTTACGTATCGATACTCTCCTCGCTGTGGTAGGAGAACTACGTAGTGCACGCAGTTGTTGGTGCGCGGCCTGGTCCAGTGTGTTCGTCCAGCTGTAGAAAAGGAGGCAAGCGAAGAAGAGCAGAGATGTTTTCTGGTGGCTGTGGGCGCTGGAGTGTCTGCTGTGTATGTCCATGGCGAGTGGCATAGGAGAAGGGCGTACATTACTGCCCGGGACAGGCCCGTCGATGTGATCGGGCGGATTTTTGACCTTATCCGGGAAAACAGGCGAATCACGGAGGAAGAACTACATTCATGGAAGTTGGTTTCATTCGGACGAGGAAGTGAAGAATGGGTGCGATTGTGGATCCCTCACCGACCTACCTCTTTCTACAAAACTGGAATTGATCGTCTCATCTGCCAGTGAGATAAATGTATTAACGCTTTTGGTAATTACACTTGAATAAAACCATTCCATGTTGACACTGTAGTGCGTGTTCCGTTTTCTTTTGACAGCCATTGCACATTACACCTGC